>NW_026875205.1:0-101019 GCF_032173495.1 Musca vetustissima
GTGAAAGTTCAAATTGCCAATAAGTGCTTAGCAGGGATTGTCCGTGTGACGAATTTTTTGGTTTTCGACTGTCAAAAAGGTGTAAACGTCGAAAACGTCATATACCTGTATAAAATGTAATAAATGTAGTAAACGTCATTTATTTCAATATTATCAGCATATACAGTTATTTTCAAGAATACATATTATTTTTACATATATCTCACTATACCTTGCTAGAACTGGTAAAAATTACTAAAGTTTTTTGAGAAGAAAATTTTGAAATTTTATATTAATTTGAGTTAAGCATGCGTAATATCCAGATTGATTAATGGAAATTGCTATTTTGTCAAAAACCTAATGGATTTGGGTAGGTTTCCGACGTTTCTGACGTATGTATTATACGTCGGAAATGTATGTCATTTACGTCACTGTTTCTGACAGGCCATCTCTGGTGATGCTTCGGAATGCCCGATTTGGGCCAAATATGCACCGTTTTGCTGTATGATTTGTTGTCATTTTAAAGGTAACTTCATAATGCCTTTCTCATCGCAGTCCTGCTCTCTATTTGCAAAAGACTCTAGAATTCGATTTTCACGATCCTCTCTAGATACTAATTTAATATTATTAAAGAAATTTTGAAATGCTAGAAAAATCATATTTTAAACTGCCAACCAAGCTCCCGAAGTTTCTGGCGAGTCACTGTATATGTGTTTGATCTAGCATTGCCGTGATGGAACATGACACATCTCTTGATGGCCAATTCTGCAGGTTTCTGGTCAATTGTAAATAGTTTAAAACAGTTTTATAAACGATTTTTAGCTCCTGGGCGATGTTACGACTGTTAAAATGCCGGTCAACTTCGATCATTTCTCCGATTCTATCGACATTTTCTACGACCGGCGTACCTGTTCGAGGTGCAACTTTAACATCAAAAAATCCTAACTGAAATCTAACCAAACCGAAGTTGCACATAATTAGCTGTTGCAGTATCGGAACCATAAACACCATTCACAATTTTAGCCGCTTGGCTTGCATTTTCGCCTTTATCATAGATTAACTGTAAAATTTACCGAATTTGCTCTTTGTTCACTTCCATTTTTAACCCGCTGTAACTCACAAATGAATGCCCCAACCAAAAACAGCAGTTAATTTTTTTACAGCGAAATATCACCCTTCCGACGAGCATAAATCTGAAATTGTTTGATCGATACTTTACGAGAAATCTATCAGTACAGCCATCTGACGAAAAATTAATGGATTTCTTCTTTCCCAACCTAATATTTTAGCCTGAAGGATATAGAGCCGATAAGTTTATAGAATATCCAAGAGGAGTGGTTGTCCTTTAAATTGATACCCATTATATTGTCTTATCGGCCAAATATTGATTGGTCGGCCCCGTCCGACTATACTGCTCCGCTTACTAGTTTTTTTCTATACTCAAATCTATTAACTCATTATGGGCCTGAGATTCCATTTTGATCAGTGTCCCGTTTCAGGCAATTTAAGAGGGATCAAACTATGCACATCGCAATATTTCTTTCAAACTAAACTCAAGTTGGAAAATGGAAAAAATCGGTAAATTCCTTATTGCACAAACCTGCAAATTTTGCACAACCTTACATTCTCCGAAGATTTTAAGATTTATAAATCGTATAAGAAACGAACATTTTTATACCCTCATTAGCCATAAGGCTATGTTCACTTTGATACTGCAAAAATGTGCCTCATCGAAATATTGGTTTTAGGTCCCAGGTTTCTTTGGACAAAATTCGTTTCTGACAATTTGAAGTCGATTTACTAATGACCGTCCGTTGTTGTTGAAAATGAAAATATTTTTCCTGTTAAAATTCAATCTGGTTATGTCTCCATTTTAAGAAATGCAGCTACTTTCATTGGCTTCAAGCACAGATCTTCAGGAGTAAGATGAGTAGATTAGGATGGGCAATTGAATAAGTGCAGTGTGGTATGAGGGCCCGTACCACATGCTGGGCAGACATTCTGCACCTGGTCATCAATCCGTGCCCACCATCGTGAACGTAATTGGGCCAAAACTACTCTGGTTAGTCTGGGCAGCTGACGTTCTTCAGCGGCTATGGGTGAGGGGTGAGCTACGATGACGGCATTAAATCTGTATCCCTTCAGCGCTGCATCAGTATGAATGCTACTCAGACCTGCTCGATAGGCAACTTGATCTAGAGGCTCTGTTTTATAACGTTGAACCTCTCTTATCCATCATATGATGGTTGGGATGATTGTCCCTGAAGCACCCAACGAAAGCATATTGCTATGCTGACGTAAGGTAAGGATTTTCGTCTCTTTATGAAAATGGTCCACTGGTGTCATGAGGAGGCACCCTATCGCAGTTCTCAGGGCGGCGTTCTGTCAGGTCTAAATACTTCTCCATTATGTATCACTATTGTTCGCAGGCCACACTGGAACCGCATAGCTTGCCACAGACCGACCGAGGTCAACAAGGTTTTCTTATCTGCGCCCCAAGGGCTGCCGGCAAGCGACTTGAGGACCTTGTTCCTACTTTTCAACTTATCTCAGATAACTGTGGTTTGCGCAGACAATTTAAACATACTGTCGAATGTGACCCCGAGTATTTTGGGGTAGTTGGTGGTCAGAATTGTATGCCCATCGACCTGCAAATTCAACGGCATTCTCATCTCCATAGTCCATGTGGTAAATAATGTGGCTGTCGACTTCGTGGCGGACATATTCATATTCCTCGCTTTGAAGAAGGCTGCTAATTCGACGATATAGGCGTTCAACCTCACACATATGTCCTCAACAATGGAACCCGACGCCATGATCGTACAATCATCTGCATCTGTAACGATATCCACTAACGTCGTTTCCAAAGCCTGGACAATGGGCAGGATAGTCCCGCTACTGAAGCCGGGCAAGGATGCCAGTAAAGGTTGAATCTTAAAGATTTCACTTTTGTCGCCAGTAGCGAAGACTCTTGAGGCATTACTCCTCCCCAGCATTCGAGAAAGCTAACCAGTTCCGGATCATCAACATGGATTCCGTAAGCAACACAATACAACAACAGCGTTGCACCCCATCCCCACACATATAAGTCGAGGACTTAACCAGAACCGGCCGTGCGATTGAACAGTGTTGGTAGCGCTTGATTTATCAAAAGCCTTTGATACTGTCAGCCTATTTGAAGACATTGAGAGCATTTCCCTCCGGCCAGGTTTAAAACGTTGGATAATCAAACATATGCGTGGACGCTAGTCATACGTAGAGTTCCGGAACAAGAAGTACAAATCCCGTAGAGTTAAACAGGGAATTCGCCAGGGCGGAGTGATTTCTCCGGAACTGTTTAACCTCTACCTTTCCGGTATTCCACACCCTCCGGACGGCGTAGAAAATTTACATTACATATGACCGTCCGTCCGTCGTTCTGGCTGGTGTACACAGAAACTCTCGAAGGGTGTAATCAATTTCATCCAAACTTTGTACAATATAATATTTCTTTCAAACTTAGTTTAAGTTCGAAGATGGGGAATATCGGTCATCTCCTTCTGGTAGCTCCCCCACAAAATGGTCAAAATTGTAGTAAAAATTAATTTTATAACATCATGCGAACGGATTATCCGATGCGAATCAAAACCTATGATCTCAAGTTTTATGTTGTGGGGTTTGTCTTTAAAAATAATCCTTTAATATGGTTCGAAATTACATATATAAGACCAAACTTGCTTGTATTGAGGAAAATGCGATACAAAAAGCAATTTCTGATGGTGTGTGTGGCCTTGAGACATCAACATCCGACGCTAAAAATATAGCCTTAAAAGTCAAACATTAAGTCGCATAAAAAATAAAATAGAACCTTTACATTATCTGAATTCCAGCCAGACTAGACTATGCTTATGGGTGCCGAATGTTCTTCGTCAAATGCCAAAACTACCCCGGGTAGGGGTACTTTCGACGAATGTAACTCTTTTAACAAAACTGTACAAATATTTAACTCATATTCATTTATTATATATTGTTGTATTTATGGTCTTGAAAATAGGAACTTTGTGATCCTGGAGCTGTCAAATTTCAATTATCGTCTTTTGATGGATAGTGGTCTACTGCAATGTCCCAAAAATATGCTTCGAATTCTTATACAAGCAACCCAAAATATATTCACAATAATTGATGACTAATGTTAACCAAATAAATGTTCAGCCGAAAACGAAAAGCCTTAATTCTATCAAAAGGTGAACAAGTAGCAATCGATTAAAAATGGCTTAAATTTGTCAAATATCATACAATAACAAAGACAACAACTAACTGACTAATTGAAAAATCAAAAAGGTCATTTGATTCAATATCATGATTATCATGACTAACATGATGTCCGTGAAAATAAATTTAAATTTATCTCACAATATTTATTTTTACGTTTTCCAACACTGTATTTTCCAACGAGTTAAATTTAAATTTGAATGCAAGGGATAAGAGGGTTTGGCCCCACTGTGGGAAAACGGCGGGGACTAGAATATTGTGGTGTACATTTTCGAAAAGGGCATCGAAAATGCTTCTAGGCCAAATTTTTCCCGAAGCTCTGTGGCTTTTCTTAGACCCACAGTGGCCAGATATAAATTCCATATAAGGGGACAATAGGTTAGGTCCCACTGTGGGAAAACGGCCGGGACTAGAATATTGTGGTATGCATTTCCGAAAAGGGCATCGAAAATGCTTCTAGGCCAAATTTTTCCCGAAGCTCTGTGGCTTTTCTTAGACCCACAGTGGCCAGATTTGAATTCCATATAAGGGGACAATAGGTTAGGTCCCACTGTGGGAAAACGGCCGGGACTAGAATATTGTGGTATGCATTTCCGAAAAGGGCATCGAAAATGCTTCTAGGCCAAATTTTTCCCGAAGCTCTGTGGCTTTTCTTAGACCCACAGTGGCCAGATTTGAATTCCATATAAGGGGACAATAGGTTAGGTCCCACTGTGGGAAAACGGCCGGGACTAGAATATTGTGGTATGCATTTCCGAAAAGGGCATCGAAAATGCTTCTAGGCCAAATTTTTCCCGAAGCTCTGTGGCTTTTCTTAGACCCACAGTGGCCAGATATAAATTCCATATAAGGGGACAATAGGTTAGGTCCCACTGTGGGAAAACGGCCGGGACTAGAATATTGTGGTATGCATTTCCGAAAAGGGCATCGAAAATGCTTCTAGGCCAAATTTTTCCCGAAGCTCTGTGGCTTTTCTTAGACCCACAGTGGCCAGATATAAATTCCATATAAGGGGACAATAGGTTAGGTCCCACTGTGGGAAAACGGCCGGGACTAGAATATTGTGGTATGCATTTCCGAAAAGGGCATCGAAAATGCTTCTAGGCCAAATTTTTCCCGAAGCTCTGTGGCTTTTCTTAGACCCACAGTGGCCAGATTTGAATTCCATATAAGGGGACAATAGGTTAGGTCCCACTGTGGGAAAACGGCCGGGACTAGAATATTGTGGTGTACATTTTCGAAAAGGGCATCGAAAATGCTTCTAGGCCAAATTTTTCCCGAAGCTCTGTGGCTTTTCTTAGACCCACAGTGGCCAGATATAAATTCCATATAAGGGGACAATAGGTTAGGTCCCACTGTGGGAAAACGGCCGGGACTAGAATATTGTGGTATGCATTTCCGAAAAGGGCATCGAAAATGCTTCTAGGCCAAATTTTTCCCGAAGCTCTGTGGCTTTTCTTAGACCCACAGTGGCCAGATATAAATTCCATATAAGGGGACAATAGGTTAGGTCCCACTGTGGGAAAACGGCCGGGACTAGAATATTGTGGTATATTTCCGAAAAGGGCATCGAAAATGCTTCTAGGCCAAATTTTTCCCGAAGCTCTGTGGCTTTTCTTAGACCCACAGTGGCCAGATTTGAATTCCATATATGGAATTCAAATCTGAATTGAATTCCATATATGGAATTCAAATCTGAATTCCATATATGGAATTCAAATCTGGCCACTGTGGGTCTAAGAAAAGCCACAGAGCTTCGGGAAAAATTTGGCCTAGAAGCATTTTCGATGCCCTTTTCGGAAATGCATACCACAATATTCTAGTCCCGGCCGTTTTCCCACAGTGGGACCTAACCTATTGTCCCCTTATATGGAATTTATATCTGGCCACTGTGGGTCTAAGAAAAGCCACAGAGCTTCGGGAAAAATTTGGCCTAGAAGCATTTTCGATGCCCTTTTCGGAAATGCATACCACAATATTCTAGTCCCGGCCGTTTTCCCACAGTGGGACCTAACCTATTGTCCCCTTATATGGAATTTATATCTGGCCACTGTGGGTCTAAGAAAAGCCACAGAGCTTCGGGAAAAATTTGGCCTAGAAGCATTTTCGATGCCCTTTTCGGAAATGCATACCACAATATTCTAGTCCCGGCCGTTTTCCCACAGTGGGACCTAACCTATTGTCCCCTTATATGGAATTTATATCTGGCCACTGTGGGTCTAAGAAAAGCCACAGAGCTTCGGGAAAAATTTGGCCTAGAAGCATTTTCGATGCCCTTTTCGGAAATGCATACCACAATATTCTAGTCCCGGCCGTTTTCCCACAGTGGGACCTAACCTATTGTCCCCTTATATGGAATTTATATCTGGCCACTGTGGGTCTAAGAAAAGCCACAGAGCTTCGGGAAAAATTTGGCCTAGAAGCATTTTCGATGCCCTTTTCGGAAATGCATACCACAATATTCTAGTCCCGGCCGTTTTCCCACAGTGGGACCTAACCTATTGTCCCCTTATATGGAATTTATATCTGGCCACTGTGGGTCTAAGAAAAGCCACAGAGCTTCGGGAAAAATTTGGCCTAGAAGCATTTTCGATGCCCTTTTCGAAAATGTACACCACAATATTCTAGTCCCCGCCGTTTTCCCACAGTGGGGCCAAACCCTCTTATCCCTTGCATTCAAATTTAAATTTAACTCGTTGGAAAATACAGTGTTGGAAAACGTAAAAATAAATATTGTGAGATAAATTTAAATTTATTTTCACGGACATACTAACATGTTGCCCAACATTAATAACAAACAAGCGTGCAACCAATTTTAGAAACCTGGAACACCTAAATTGGTTAGTCAAATACATTTATCATTTACGCATGAGTTAATAACTCTCATATCTATCAAAAACAAAAAAAAAAAACAAGGAGGAGTAGTGCAAGACACGTCAATGTGATAACCACAAAACACACAAAGGAAAAAGAAAAAGACGACAACAACAAAAACTAAACCAGGGATTTCAAAGAAAATCTTCGTTGTTAGGAAAATAAAATGACTGTAAGAGACACTTGTGCGCATACATAAATAAGAAAATTATATAGTTAGGGGCAGTAAACATTTATTTAGTCATGGATCGGTCCATTTCAAAACAGAACTTGTGTACATGAACAATTTAAATGTTGTGTATGTGTGATTTTCTCCGTGTCAGACGATAGGACAGCATCAGAAGCACCAAACCGAACATACAAATACTGTAAAACTACCATTAAATGGTAGCCAGGAAAATAACCTAAAGGTAACATCATTTTAAAAGAGCATAAAGAATATGTGACTGCGTGCATTCGTCAGAAAGGGCCTCCACATAGTCTTATTTATTTATGGGAAGTACAAACACACCACTTAGTAGTGATTCTCCACTTGCTCCTCCTACTGCTCTTCCCTATGCACTTTGCGGTCATAACAAATATTGCATTTATCTAGATAGTTGGTTCGCTGGTGCAAACATTCTCCTTTGAACATATCTACCCACAATCGTAACATTTGTCGTAGATTTCCACTTGGATGTGTTTGTGTGTGTGTGATTTTTGAAATCACCGTCAAATCCAAAACAAAATCTTCATAGATAAGGTTATATGTTTGAGTTGGCTTTGTATGTATATTTAACCTTATATTGAAGATATCCAGCAGAGTATATCTCTATGTAAATTGTACGTGTGTGCAACTATGTTTTTGAGTGCGATACGAGGGTACATTTTTTAAGCAAGTGATGTGATTTTAACCATTCTTAAAAGAGTCGGGACTTTTACATGTAGTCTATGACATTTTAAATTATCCACTAGTAGTTCTTTATGCTTTGGGAAAATGAAATACCACGTACCGAAAAAATCAGGACCTTTTATTTTATTTAGCAGAAATCAGGAATGGCAAATTACATCAACTTCGGGTCTATGACCTTAAAAATACCGAAACTGGGGCAGGACCTTCTTTATATTGGATTCCTCAAAACATGGATCTTCATCGAAATTCTGAAATGCTAAATTACAATCACTTTGGTGGTGATATTCGGGGCTATGTCAAAACAAAAATTTATATTGCAACTGTACTGCAATAAGGTTTTTCACCATTCAAGAAGCAAGAATAGTGGGAAAATGCGGATCTAACTTTCAAAATATCGACAATGAGACGTGACCTTTATATGAGAGCTGTATCGAAACATGGACCTAAATATAGGGAGTGCGAAATTGGTTGAAACTTTTTTGCTAAATCCTAATGAATCCCATGACTTTGGTAACATCCTTAATGGTTGTGTATAACCGACGTTCATGCAACGAAACAATTCCAAGCTAAAGCTTGCCAATAACAAAAAAACAGTAAGGAAAGTAGTAAAGTCGGACGGGGCCGACTATATGATACCCTTCACCACTTTGGGTATATTCAACAGATGAATCCTAACAGACGTCGCATTTTTTAAGGATCAGTAAAATGAAATTGGATCAATAAACATGTCATTCTGCAACCGATACAAAATTTTTCATTTGGTCAGATATAGAAGCTATATCTAAATCTGAAGCGATTTCAGGGAACTTAATACACATCATTCTAGACCTAATTCATTACGCTGTGCCAAATTTCGTGCAAATCGAATGATATATAGGGACTTTGGTGCACCATTTACATTAAATCGGACGAAAATATATATGGGAGCTATATCTAAATCTGAACCGATTTTCAGGAAACTGAACACATTTCATTCTAGACCTAATTCATTACACTGTGCCTAATATCGTGCAAATCGAGAGATATATAGGGACTTTGGTGCACCATTCACATTAAATCGGACGAAAATATATATGGGAGCTATATCTAAATCTGAAACAATTTTTCCCAATTTCAATAGGGTTCGTCCAATTTCAATAGGGTTCTCATCGAATATTTTTACCAATATATTTACAGGGTCTATAGGGCATCTTTTTCTGGTATCTTCTACAGATAATCAACTCGTTCACAAAAAGGTAACATTTTAGTTAAGTTTTAACTCTTCACCATGTGGTGTGCATTCAAAATTCCAATAATCGGTAAATTATTCAACTGTAAATCGATTGGGAATTGTATATAAGGAGTATGTTATTGCATTACTTGGTGGAAGGGTGTTTCATGAATATCCTGATATCCCAAATTACAACAACTTTCGATGACATAATTCGATAAAAACATTAATATTAACGATAATGGGCTGGACTTTTCTATTGCGGCTATGTCAAAACATCGACTGATATCGAAAATTGTCTAAAAATATATATCGCTCTCCAAGAACCCGATAGGGAAAATTGCGCGACATTTGCTCCCTCCAGTGTGGTAATTGTAATACTCAATAATATCAGACAGAGTTGGTAGATCTATGTAAATATTTACCTATAACTCCTACATACAACAACATCATTGGTATAAATTTAAAAGTCAACTACTCCTCTTGGATATACTAACAACTTCTCAGGTCTATGTCCTTCAAAAGTAAATATACGCCAATGACTTGCTAAATATTGACTGATCTTCATCAGAACTGTCCACTTATTCTATGGTCAGACACCTTTAACCTTTATTAACCGACCATTACTAAAAATAATAGGAGTCTTCTTTGAACCGATACCGTCCTACATGCAAAATTTCATGACGATTGGTCTATAACTGTGGTCTATATCGTTCTACAAATTATAATGAACAGAAGGACGGACGGACAAACATGCCTAGATCGACTCAGCTAGTCGAGATATTACGATCGGTATGCTAAAAGGTGGGTCTAGGACCAATCATTCGCGGCGTTACAAGCTCTTGGGGCTAGACGAAGCTATAATACATTGACAACATAGGGTAGGGTATAATTAATATTTGGTTTTATTAAAATAGCGGATGATAAAATTGGAAGATATTAGTCTAACATTCAACCAAATTGACTGTAATTTGATATTTGTGTTATTATTGGGTAGCAAATATTTCTACCAAAAATTATCAATTTTAATCGCCTGTAGGCGATGTTTTGGAGATTTTGAGCACCTTTATCATTCAAATAAGCTTTAGTTCAAATTTTATTCATTTTTGTCTTTGGTTTATGTCCTTAATACACAACCCAACGATTTCATGCTATTTTGATATTAAAAACTAATAAATGAAATATTTAATTTCTTTTTTTCAAAATCTGATTTTACAACTGTTTTCAAAAATAATTTGATTTATTTAACTTAAAAAAAATAGCGGTCAAAATTTTCGATAGTTTGGATTTTTACTATTTTCTTGTAGAATCGTAATCAGTGTCCCCGAAAAAACACCGCTCTAATTATGACCAAAAAAATTAATCTATGGTCCATAGTAAAACGCTTCAAAATACCGAAAATTTAATATATATGAGGGCTATACCAAAAAGTGGACCGATGATATATCAAGACCAAACACCCTGGAAGTAATAGCAACCTATGTACATCATGTCGAAGCTCCATCATTGATTTTAGCAGACAGTGGAACAGACAGACTTACGAACATGACTAAATCGAAACATTATTTTATTCTTATCTAGAATATATACTTAATGGGGTCTTCGGTGAATAATTTCGTTATAATGGGACGTATACAAATGTTACGAAATGCTGGAGGATCGTTATGTGCAGGGTATCACCCTTGAAGGAAATTACGTGATTCGTTGATCTTGTCATACCTGTGGTTAATATATTCGGTGTGCCTAAGTTTAAACAAATATGTGGATGCATTTACCTGAAAAGGGACAAAAAATTTTATATAAATTACTTTTATGTTTTCATTATATATTAGATAAATCAATATTTATTTTGATATAAATATTGATTTATGCTGTAAAGGGTATTATAGATTTGTGTGACCCCAAACGTTTGTAAAGCCGCGATATATTTGTCCTAGACCCAGCCGTTAGTATACTGATCGTCAAATCCCGACTAACTGAATCAATCTAGAACATCATAGATTGTACACGGAGAGGGATCTAGTCAACCATTTAAAATGATCGGTCAATATTTAAAGGGTCAAATGAAACCAGATTCTTGTGTATAAAATAACTAAATTTGAGTCGTATCAATTACATGTTTACTTGGGAAAAACATGAAAGAGGATCTGTTGATCTCTAATCGATACTAGGATGCAAATATCGGGAAATATCGCCCAGGATCGGAATATAGATCTGCAGAAAAGTAGGAATCGGCGGTAGTTGTGTAGGGTCCTGTCCGACTATACTGTTTTTTATTTCGAAATACATGCATGAAAATTACGGACCTTCAATATACGAAACATTTATATAGGGGTTATGTCAAAACCAGAAGCCAATGTTTTTTGTAATCAATTCGGGGAATGATATTTCACATTTATAACGAAATATCTATGGCAATAAATATTAGAAATTTAAACTTCAATATTTAATAATGCGGCAAAGTCATGGCTAAATAAGACAATAGTACCTAGATACTATTAACATCTCAGAGCATCATGCATTTCGACACCTTTACTGTAAGTTTAGTATGATGTTTATTTTAGAAGTATAAAAGTATGTACGCTCTTCCGATATAGCATTGAATGTAATTCGAACGTAATCGAATGGTTGGGCTTCTTTCTGCGATGTCCAACATTTCTGCGATGTCCAACAGTAATCTACACTCAATTGGGTTCCCAATTTCCCATACCGACCTCGATACAAATGCATAGCAGCATCAGCCACAAAGAAAGAACCGTAAAATTACGTTCTTCTGTTCTTCGTTTATGATTGTGCATGCATGCCTTTGCAAACGATTGTAAAGTGTCTATGGAACGTAAAATAAACATGATTTTTATGTTTGGTGGTGCTCCCTTCTGCTTTCATTCAATGGTGTGGGGGATAGGAGGCTATGTCAACATGTTGGTAAAGAAAAGTGTGTTCCAACCCGCCATCAGACTACCTTTTACTAAAAAAAATAAACAACATGTTAAAGAGAGTATAAATGCGTGTATGTGCGGTGTGCATACATACACTTTTTCAGATGTTGCGTTTTACTCGTTGTTGTTGTTCAATTGGGTGTTTGTGTTTTTGGTCTGACTAACATTTAACATTTACATGACAAAAAAAAAAAACAACCCAGTCAGCCAGCCAGCCAACAGACGGGAATGACGTCGCCGGTTGGTTCTCTCTTTGCCGGGTTTGTCATTCAACCATTGACTTATCTATCGTTTGACATGGTTTAAGCAACAGCAACAACAACAACATTATGATTGTTGTCACTGTCGTCATCAACAACTCTGTGGTAATTGTATGTGTGCTGTGTTGTGTTTGTTTGCAGTTCAAGCATTTTGAGAGTTTACATCGTTTGGGGGGAGATTTAACACGACAGAAGTTCAAAACCTCTAAAAATGCCTAAAGGGAATTCTTAAGAGTGGTGGTCCATATGCAATATGTGGACCATATATAGACTGACACAGACACACTCTTATAAGCACACGAATAAAGTCTCCCATCCCCACTGCAATTTGTAAAACCCACGACTAACTGACTTTTTGTCGTTATCGTCTATTTGACGTTGTGTGTTGCTGTTGTTGTCCCCTGTAAAATGCTTGAATGGTTTATCGCCAACATTCGCATTCAAACGACCCAACGATGTCTGTCATTCATTCATTCAATGCCGTTTTTGGCCGTAACTGGAGGTTTCGCCTCTGACTGCATGCTTGAATAAGCACGTGTTTTTGACGACGATGATGTTAAGGTGGTAATGGCGGGCGCGCTGCTGATTCTGCTGGCGTTTTTAAAACATCGTTTCGTTTTGAAGTTCATATGTATGAATGGTACCATCATCATTATGTGTTGTCGTTTTTGTTGTTGGATTGCTGGGATGTTTTCAATACATGCAGCAGAACCACAAAGCTTTGGCATTTTCGCTATAGTAGATATCAATGTTTGTTTCTGCTATGAAAACTGAAATGATGATGGCGGTAGTATATCGTGTGTGCGGGTGTATGTGTGTGTCTTCACTGCAATATGAAATGAATAAAAGCCAATTGTGCGTAAGATCTTTATGACCGTTTCCAAATAATAGTCGAAGACAACAAAACCCTAATGACGAATAACGACAACAACAACAAAATCACACATACACACTTATTGACTATTAGATAAAAAGAACACTGGTCTACAGGAAATTAATGTGGGCTTTATTGAAAATGCGTCGAGTTTTCCACTATAAAATGTAGAAGAATGTTAAAAATATTTTTTACCCTCCTAAGAATGTCCCTACAAAAGAATTCAAGAATGTCCCTACAAAATTTCAAGTGAAAATCTCAAGAACTCTTGAAAATATAGCCGATTTATTGTGTCAGCATCAAGTGACGGCTAAAGGGCTTCTCAAACTTTAAACGCGTCTTTCTCTTTTGCGAATGGCGGGCACGATAACTCAAAACCTAATAACCCAATCGATTCCAAATTTTACACGTTTCTCTGTGAGTGTATAGCTATCGTATGAACTAGGATAAAGTCAATCGGCGAAGATCTTCCTTATTTTTTAACTTGGTTTTTGGTCAAAAATCGGCGACTTTCCAAAAATATTTTTTCAAAGGTCCGCCATTTTGTTAATTTTAGAGCGAAGTCAATAATCCTAGTTCATACGAGAGCCATACATGTACTCTTTCTAACACCGTTGGAATTTTCGGATTCCGATGTTCCAGTGAGGAGTTATCATGCCCGCCATCAAAAATAAGGACTGTTCTTTAATTACAAAAAACAACAACAAAACAATAACAAAATTTGTTTGTAAATTATTTTCCTTCTCTTTTAAATCTTCAAATATATATGTGCAAAGTTACAAACCTTAACAAGCATTGGTATTGATTTACCAGCCCATTGAAAATCTTGAAAAATTAAAATCGAGAATGGGTGGAATTCATTTAAAGAATTTTCAAGGTTTCTGTTGCGTTTTTCGAACCGGTATTTTTTAATTTAATTCATTTTTATTTAATTTATTTTTTCAGTGCTACATAGTCCCCATATAAAGATCCAAAACGTATTTTGAATGCACACCACATGGTGTAGGGTATGAAAAGTCACTTCTCGCTGAACATCAACACATCAACACGGGCAAATATATTGCTATGTTAACAACAACAACAAAAGGACTCTATCTGGGTCGCAAGTATGGTAGGAGCAATTACATTTGTCTCGGTGGGAGCAATTACATTTGTCTCGGTAGGAGCAATTACATTTGTCTTCGGAAAATTATACTAACGCCAATACTGGGAAACCCCAGTCCCGAAAATCCTTTGGCGGAGGACGACAAAGTAAGTTCAAATACGCTGACGCCACTCAATTTTTCATAAAGTACAATGAAGACATTATGTATTGATAAGGAGCTGTCAGAAAGTTCCGCAACGAAAGAACACAAGAATGATGTGAAGAATTTACCTTAAACAAAATCGTGGATCTCGTCATAAGCTTCAAGACGAACTGTCTGGCAATTTTTCATCGTCATAATTTGTTTTCAATCGTGCTGAATCAAACTAAAGCTGATGATGACTTGATTTTTCTTTCATAAAAAGATACAGCTTGTAATAATTGAAGGAAGGGAAATAAAAATGAGCTATCCTTGCATCTTCACGCAGTAAGTAATACAGATTATTTCACCATAGAAGGAAACCAAACTGAAGCTCTTTAGTTGAAAGAAGACATTCCGCAACATCAAAAACAATGGTCTTTTTTACAAGCTATGTAGGATGTCTAAAAAATCTACTTAACGCCATTGGCTATAAGTTTTGATTTCTAAATGAAATATCGACTGAGTATAGTCAAATAAAGTGGTTAGCGTATATTTTTCAGAATGTCGGGACTACATCTGAGTGACATCTGAAGAAAATTCTTTGACTCGCCAAGAAAAAATAATACCGATTTTCATTTTACATTAAAATAAATATTATAAATAAATTTATAAATTAAATAAAAAATAAGTCAGAACTGTATGGCGAATTATCTATCAATTCCACGTTTTGGACGGCTTGAGCATGAGCCGGTGAGTCACAAGTCACATTGTTATGATGCAAAAGGATTAGTTGTCTTTTGTTCGTTTTTCGAATTTTAATCAGTAAGCGATTTAGTATAGTCGGAATGCGCTATATAATAACCTATAAAAATACCCCTGAAAAGTAACTTTCTGTACATCTAAATCTCAATTTTTTGCATTCTATTGTTCGATTACAATTTATAGTATATATCCCATATCCGAAAAAATTCTTTAAAAAATCCACGTCTTAGATTGGCTTTGAAAAATATTCTTTAAAAAACCACGCCTTTCATGAGCTTTGAAAAAATATTTTATAAAAAAATCCACGCCTCAATATTTATTTTGATGTTACAAAAAATATATGTAACTTAGTGTTATAGGAAAAACTTATACCAGCTATTGGTAAGCAACAACTTTGTTGCTCGTGATGATTTGGAAAATTAAAGGTGTTTTTCGTTCCATAAGGTTGTTTTTTCGTTTCTTTTGTTGTTGTTATTATGTTTGCTTAATGGGCCGCTTCTTTTTCAAGTTTTCTCCATTTACATTATGACGGAAAGCCAGTATACCTTTCCTATGGTGGGGGCACATCTGGTGGGACTGAGCAATAAATGGGTTTTGTTTGTCGGTTAGCTAAATTACTGCGGAGTGTTGTGTTGTTGAATTTCACTTTACATTGTGGTTTTATTATCACCCCATTTGGGAGAGAGGGGTGTTGGTATTGTGGCAACAGATGAACTGAGAGCGGTATGCTAGCATTTCAATTCCTATAAATATTTTCCACAGTTGGTTTGTGGTTCATTGGAAAAAGCTTTGGGTTTCTTTGGCGTTAAGAACTTTTAAGGGTGTGTTTATGGTTAATAAAATAAGAAACCTGGCCTGATATCTAAACTGTCACCACATAAGTCAAGCAGGGTGGGGGGAGATGGGTTGGGGGAGGTAAGTAAATTGTCTTCATTTTGTGGTTTTCCAATAAATATAAGAAGAGATACACACACACTCGCACATACATATGCCCTTTTAAAGAGTAAACAAAATTTTATTTGATCTACAACAAAATGTAGTCAACCAACCGCCTTAAAGGTAGTCCAGGTTAAATGACGTGGTTAGATAATTTGAAAAACAGCCATAAAATTTTGAATGTGAAGAAAATTTAAAAACAGTTGCTAATTAATATTAATTTTTTTATTTGGGTAATAAAAATATAGGTATTTTTTATACAGACTTTCTAATTTTTTAACGAAATGGGAATAGGGGTACTGCTCATAAAAATAGGTGTGAATGTACAGAACGACCTACTAAACTTTCTATTTTTTCAAGCGAAATAAAAATTAATAATTGAAAACAGACCAAAATCAAGAACACTATCAATCTTCAATTCAGTTCACATTTTTATAAAAAATTCAAGTATATGGTCAATATTATGTTTGGGTAGCAGACCTGGGAATTAAATTTGGGAATTCAATACAAAAATTCCTCTAACAAAAAATCTTAAGGTCAAAAAAGTACCAATAATTAATCTCCTTAATTTTGCCCCAAAAAAGAGAAGGAAAGAAAAAAATGCCAAAAGAAGAACAACATCATTAATTAAATTGCGTATATAAAACAATTGCTAATAAAATAATGACAAATTAATTAGATATTAAATATAAATGGCTTCATAATAAAGTCATCAAGTTGTATTTTTTCGGGGCGTATATGTATGTGTGTGTGCTTTGTTTGGCTACAACTCTTGGCTAATTATTAAAATTACTCTTCATCATAAAAATGTGTGTGTGCGTCTACCACACTCACACAGCCAAAACAAAAACTGAAAAAGGTTCCCACAACAATATTAATGAATATAAAATAACAAAAGAGGATAATGATAATTAGTGTTGGTGTTTTGTGATTTTTTTTCTTTTCTTAGGGTGTGGAAATTTTGTGACATAATCCATAATTATACATAAATAAATAATAAATATTTATCACAGGGCAAATGAAGTAAAAAGTCAAGGACGTTTAAACGTTTACTTGCCAGGAGAATTTTTTAACGATTTTTAAAGAGTATTTTGTTAACGATTTTTATAGAATATGTATTAACTATTGTAAAAATAGTTTTAGAAACTTTGAAAAAATATTCCTTAAAAAGTTCACGTCACATATAATGCTGGAAAAAAATATTATTGAAAAAATCCACGCCACATAAAATTCTGGAAAAAAATATTCTTTAAAAAATCCACGCCTCATATAGGAGAATTTTTTAACGATTTTTAAAGAGTATTTTGTTAACGATTTTTATAGAATATGTATTAACTATTGTAAAAATAGTTTTAGAAACTTTGAAAAAATATTCCTTAAAAAGTTCACGTCACATATAATGCTGGAAAAAAATATTATTGAAAAAATCCACGCCACATAAAATTCTGGAAAAAAATATTCTTTAAAAAATCCACGCCTCAGATAGGCTTTCAAAAATACATGCCTCAGATGGCCTTTGAAAAAATCTTCCATCGAAAGCGTCAGTTTAGAAAATATATTGACTCATTATACTCTACACAACTATGTTGTTAGGGTATTAAAGCTTTGTGCAGCACCAAAAATTTGTAACACCCCGAAATATTGGTCCTAGACCCACCTTTAAGTATACCGATCGTCATATCACGACTAGCTGAGTCGATCTAGACATGTGTGTCCGTCCGTCTGTCCATTATAATTTGTAAACACGACACAGGCCACAGTTATGGGCCAATCTTCACGAAATTTTGCATGTAGGATGACCTCTATTGTTTTTGATTTAGGAGATGAAATGGGCCAAAAACGTTATTTTTGTCTGATTTTTGGTCGCTCTTGAGGCCGCAATTATGGTCCAAAAATCGCGAATGAAGAAGGATAAGCATGCCTGTTTTGATAAAAATCGGTCAATATTTAGCGGGTCAAATGGACCCATGCTTTTCTGTGAAAAATTACAACATTTGTATTCTTTGAAGTATATATTTACTCCTGAAGGACATAGAGTCGAGTAGTTGATAGTATATCCAAGAGGAGTGGTTGACCTTTAAATTGATACCAATTATATTGTCCTATGTACTCGGATATGGGGTTACACTTAAATATTTTCATATAGACCCGATAAGTTGACAGTATATCCAAGAGGAGTGGTTAACTTTCAAATTGATACTAAATGTATTGATGTATCTATTCGGATGTGGGAGTTACACTTAAACATTTACAGGTGCTTACGTATTCAGATATTATATTATTTTTATAACCACATCAGAGTGCAGAAATATAGAGCTGATCGCTTTCAAATTTTCCAATTATGGTCAAGGACAACGCCTATAATTTTCGGTGAGAATAAAATTTTGGGATGAAGTGGACCGAAAACTTAATTTCTTTGTGTGTTGTCTAGTCGAATATAAGCCGAACATCACAACTCAACACACCGTGAAGGGAATCTGGACAAGTAATTAGAAGGGATGTACTGAATATTTCTAATATTCGGAAAATGTAAGCAAGATGTGCTGTTGACCTCTAATCGGGGCAAAATATCACGAAATATTGCCCAGGCTCGAAAAAAAACATCCGAGTTCCGTGGTATTTGTGTAGGGTATCGTATGCTCTGCTTCATCCGAATATACTGCTCCGCTCACTGGTTTTTCATTGCATATTCCTAAACATTGTGTCAATATTTGTATTTCTTGAGCGAGCATTCAATGGTATCATTCAGCATTTTCTTCATACAACTAGTTTCCCATTGTCCATCACCCCTTTCTCCACTTCAGGAGTCACATCATGAAAAAGTTATCTAAGCATGTCTTCTTCCTCGATTGTTTTTACATTTATTTTCTGTTGTTGTTATTTTCTTTATTTTCATCATCGATGTTCAAGGTGCCCAGTAGTTTTGTTAAGCCATTGTCTTTGTAGTTGTTAGGTAAAAAACATCTTTTGTTTGGTTTTCGTTTTCTTTGTATTTCGTAGGAAAACATTTGAGCAAGCGCTTGGAAAAGTTGTCTAAAAACGTAAGAAGAACGAAATGCGCCATATACAAGTTTGTTCGTTTTCTCTATGTTATAGATTTCTTGATTTTCTGTTTTGTATTGAGTTTTCTTTCAAGGTTTCTAGACATGTTTCCACAATTGTCGTTTGTTCTTGAATGAAAGTAGAAGATATATTTTGTTGTTGTCGTGTGTCTGTTTTTCCTTGGCTGAAAATATTTTGGAAAACTGATGCCATGGCAGACACTCGGACAGTAGCCGACAACTTGTTGACTAGTTCTATACATTAAATTGTAAACAGTTAGCTTTACTTATTTTTTTCGATGAGGCTATGTGAGACTTACCGAGTATTTCTTAGATAATCAGAATTGAACAAAAATGACTGAGTGGTCAGACTATAAGATATAAAAATATATTTCACATATTTTATTTATTTCACATATTTTATATCCTGCACAACTATGTGGTGAAAGTATTATACGTTTGTGTGGGTCCAAGGGTTATTACTTCACCAACTATTGGTTCTAGACCCACATCGTCATATTTTAATTGACTGAATTGATCTAACTATATTCGTTCGCTTATTATAAGCAAAGTACGGGCTACAGTTGTGGATTAGCCCTTTCGACATTTTTATATCAGTTTCGTTAAAGACGGTTCATATTTAGGGGCAAAAAAGACTATTTTGCAAAAAAAAACACAAAATGGTATCCCAAATAACCCGCCAACACCACGGAATAAATGGATCATAAACTATATTTATCTGAAATCACAAATTGAACGCCCTAAGTAGGTCAAGCGGTATGATTTACTTAGAGAAGGTCTTAGGAAAGCTATAGGAAACCTATATAAGGTATTCGAACTATTGGAGGTCTGCGGAAGGTTTTTTAGCTATTGAAGAATTATAATAGGTCTTCTATTAATGGAAGATCCATAGATGTTCTTTTGGAGGTTGAAGAACTCTAGAAGGTCATTTTTACGATTTTATAGCTTTAGAAAGTTTAAGAAGGTCTTCACATGTGGACAACCTTTAGGATGGTAATTTAGGCCTTTATGATCTATACAATGTATTATAGCATCAATAATCCTGAAATTAATCCATTTCTGTCTTCTACAGGGATACCATTCCAGTCTATTATTGATTTTTCCTGGACACCTATAGAACCCTCTTTTCAATCGTCTATGGGTGATCTACTGCCTATGGATAGACGTTTTTTCTTATCTCTAGAATATTTGTAGAATTTATGCTGTCTATAGCAGGTAAGATATTCTATAGAAGACCTCTGCGAGACCTATACATGACATTATAATTTCTGTATACTTATAGAGGGTCTCCTAGCTATAGAAGTCCTATAGGAGGATAAGACCTTCTGTAAGAACTAAGGGTTGTCTCCTAAATACTGAATACTTATAGAGGATCCTCTAGCTATAGAATCTTCTAGATACAGGTGGCCAATAAGATATTTTCTAGACGAACGTAAGATTATTTAGCTATATAAGATACAAGACATCTAGCTTTAGAAGACCAACAGTAAGACTTCTAGCAATAGTTGGTCTAGAGAAGGTCTTGAAAATATTGGAAGTCTATAGTTATTAATAACACATAATTGGTTTTTCTATAGAACACCTATATTAATTTTTCGGAATAAAGAAAAAACTAGCTTTAGGCGGCATACAGAAGCTTTGCAATGCCAAATATCCTAAGATTACTGGCAATATTGCGATCTCCATTGTGATTTGAAAAGACGCACAGACAGACGGAGATGCTTAAATCGACATAGAAAGTTATTTACACGGAATGAAAAATTTAGAAAACTATAAAAGTTGTTATAGATATTTATGGAAAGGTCTATTACCTATATAAAACTTAGAAGACATATGGAAGGCTTAAACAAATTCTTTCTTTAGAAGGGTCTTTCTTTAGGGGGTCATAAAAACCTTCAGTGTTTTAAGAACCTGTAGAAGGCCTCTTAGATTTTTAAAGTCTATAAAAATTTTCTGCATAGAATATAGAAGTAAATAAAGATACTTTGAAATCGTATAACAGGATTATGTAAAAGACTTCGCTATATACCTAATTTTCGACCCCTATAGAGACTCCTACCTTCAGCCGTCTTTTAACACTCCTTCCCGTCCTCTAAATAAACACCACTTTATTTTCTACATTACCAACTAATTTTCAAGTGCAAATTTACTACACAAAATAACAACAACAAAAATTGAAAACATCGCGTCGTTGTCGTTTTGTTTTATCAATTCTATGGTCTGATGATGTTTATCTGCATTTTTACGGCATCCATAGATCATTTTGAATTTACTAGGTATGTATATAAGCCACTAACCTTCTTTCTGGCGCGAAGCATGTCGCTGTTGAATGTCAAAGAAAAATAAAAAAAACGCAAATACGTAAACTAGCAAATGACGCTGACTAAGCTCTAGGAGAGGATGGGGGGAAGGCACCACAGGCCGGCTAGATATAAAGTTATTTTACGCAAAAAAATGCAAAACATTGCACTCTATGCTGCGCCACAGCTCTAAAGTTTATTTAGAGAAGCATGATTCATTTGTAATGCATCAGCCGCGGCAAGCGAACCAGGAGGTCGTTTACGTTGTGGTGGTTTCCACGTTTTTATTCCTGTTTTGTTGTAGTTCCCCTTTTTGGGTTTTCTTTTTTTATTGATGTTGCAAAGATCTCGTCGTTGCTTAGTTGTTTGGTTTTGTTGTCGCTTCTTAGGAAAATGCAGAAACAGCTGACTCTTATTTTCCTGTTTTAAGACGTCTATGTTCTCGTTTCAGTGACTGCTCAGGAAGACAGGAGAAATGTACACACAGATAAGTTATGGCACAGAGTTTAGTTGAAAGATGTGGTTTGTCACCGTAGTAAACACTGGATTACAGGGAATATGAAATATAGACTTCTTCTTCTAATAAATAACTAGTTTATTTTTTAATATTAAATTCATATTTAGAGAAAATCTGTAGCTATGCGAGGTATAGAGAAGGTATTGTAGCTATAGGAGGCCTAGATATTTTTTTCTGAAGATAAAAAACTTATAAAAGTTATTCCATCTATAGAAGATTCATACAGGTTCTTGTGGATATAGAAGAACTGATTAAGCTCTTCCAGTTTTTGAATAAATATGAAAGGTCATATATCAATGGAAGTTCTTCTACACTCACCGAAGATATTCTAGCTACTGAATGCCTACAGAAGTTATTTCTACTATAGAAGACATACAGGAGATCTTCTAACTATAGGAGGCCTAGAGAAGGTCTTATTGCTATATTTTTGACAACTTAATAATAACTGTTTTACAGGAAATATGAAATAGAGGCTTCATAAAAAAATAATAAATGCCTAAATTTTTGTCATGTCAGGGTATTATAGCTTTGTGCAGCCCCAAGAGTTTGTAACGCCGCGAAATATTGGTCCTAGACCCACCTTTTAGTATACCGATCATTATATCTCGACTAGCTGAATCGATCTGACATGTGTGTCCGTCCGTCTGTCCATTATAATTTGTAAACACGATACAGGCCACTGGTCAATGAAGACCCCTATTGTTTTTGACAAATATCGGTTAATATTTAAGGGGTGAAATGGACCAAATACTTAATTTTTGTCGGTTTTCTGGGCGCTCCAGAGGCCGCAGTTATGGTCCGAAGATCGTGAAATTTTACATGGAGAAGGGGATCGGGCCAAAGAATAAGCTTGCCTATTTTGATAAAGATCGGTCAATATTTAGCGGGTCAAATCCGATTATGGTCAAGGACGGCCCCTATAGTTTTCGGTGAAGTTGAGATTTCATTCAGGGGGTGCAATGAACCGAAAACATTAATATTGTCAGATTTTCTAGACGCTCTAGAGGGAATTTATTATATGCAGAATATCACATATTTTACAAGGCGAAGGGGATCTGACCAAATACTTAGTGCGGCTGTTTAGATGATGATCAGTCAATATTCCGAGGGTCAAATCAACCAAAACCTAAAGTGACCAATTATTTTATTTTATGGCGTAAAAATCCACTTAAAGAAAAAATTTTTGGAAAATATGCCAGGCTTAGAAAGTGGAGTTGTTGATCTATAAACGCTAAAAAGGATGCAAACATCACGAAATATATAGAACGGCAGAAAGTTTGCTTTTCGTGGTAGATGTGTAGGGTATCATATGGTCGGCCCCGTTGATATAGAGGAACTGATGAAGGTATTCCAACTTCATACCGATGGAAGTACTTCTATACCTACCGGTGATATTCTAACTACAGAATACCTGGAGAAGATATTTTACACATAGAAGACCTTTTGGTAGCTATAGGAGGCCAAGATAAGGTCTCATGGCAATATTTGCTCGTCGACGTAACCAACACTGGTTTACAGTGAATATCAAATAGAGGCTTAATTTAAAAATAATAAAAACCTAATTTATTTTTGGATATTAAATAAAAAAATATTTTCGATTTCGGAATTTTATATATTTTTTTTATATTTGAATATTGTTGCCTAGTGTCTACCATTCATTGAAGCTAGTTGGTTGCCTTCAACACTACACATTTTGTTTTTGTTTTTTTTTTTTTTTGCACAGCTGCACATCTTTTCTCCATATGGCTGGCCAACGCCACCGACAAAAAAAAAAGAACTGCATAATTTTTTTATTCCGCAATTCTAAGCAAAAAAAAAAACAAATTATCTGTAGGCCATTTTTTGGTCATTAAGGTGAGTGAATAGCAAAAAGCGAGAAAAACATGTGACTAACTCATCGCGTGTTGATGTCGGTAAAAAGAAACACTGTCACCAACAAAACCCAAACAAACACTCACACCATTTTCAGATATGTACAATTATTTTTTTTCGCAACACTATTTATGCAGCAAATAAACCACGAACGATAATAATAATTGGCGTGCCAACGATGTGACATTTCAGTGACACAGAGGCAAATTAAAAAATGACAAAAAAAAAAACACAGCACATGATGATAAAAAAAAGAACCACCAACCAAATTTAAATTTAGTACCCAACATTGGTTAGAGCCATAAAATGCAAACACCATCATAAATTTATTAAGGTGAAGGGTGGTCGTATTGGGTGAGGTGCGGTGAGGGGAATTTGATGCAAAATATACGTGCTACACGAAAACAAATTAAATGAATAATATTCTATCTAACAACAACGAAAAATTGCGGTACTCATAGAAGTAATACTAACCTCTATGCCGATGATGTGACTTCTTGACTTTTTCATGCTCGCGTGCACTATGGGATGGAAAATTTGGTTGATATATAAATTATAGAAGGTTTTCAGATATAGAAGACATAGAAGGACTACTAAAGATCTAATAACTATTGAAGATCAATACAGATTCTTCTTGATAGATAACTATGACATATATTCAAGTCCTTCGGATATAGCAGATCAATATAAGGTATGCATAAGGTAAGATATATATGAGCACCAGAGAAGGTATTGTAGGTATAGGAACCCTAAATAAGGTATTAGCTATAGGTGGCCTATCAAAGATCTCATAGCTATAAGAAGCCTAGAAAAAGGGGGTTTGAATATATATGACTTATAAACTTTTTTTTCTATAGAATTTCCACAGTTGTTCTTCGAGACATAGAAAAATAAAGTTTTATAGCTTTGAAATACCTGAAGAAGGGCTTCTAACCATGGAAGTATCTTATGAAGGCCATATAATCCTGATATGACCTATAGAAGATCTCCTGGGTTGGAAAAACAAATACGTACACTATAGTAGGTTTATAGTAGGTATTGTAGGTATATGAGCCCCAAATAAGGTCTATAGGAAGCATAGGTAAGATTTTATTGACCATCCTCAGATATTCTTCTTACAAAAGGAAGCTCTTCTACCCATGGAAATCTCGTGTGAACGCCATCTAAACCTAGTATTTCTGGTCTATATGACTTACAGTAGAAATCCTATAGAAATTCTCCTAGGTTTAGAAGAACACAAAAAAGGAAGTACCTAAATTATAGAAGTCCTAAAGAAGGTATTATACCTAGGGCCTATAAATATAAAGGTGAGGTCTTCTACCAATAGGAGGCATAAGGAAGGTTTTCTGGCTATAGAATACTTATGAAATGTTTTCTTTTATAAAAGATACGAATTCATCAACGGGGTTTTTGGAAATTCGTTCTAGAACGGCATGAAAAGTACTAAATGTGGTACCATTGTTTTGTGGCGAACCGGTGGAAATTAGGGTTACTGATGAAGCATAGGATAGATGTACCAGAGGGTTTTTATATAATCGAACTATAAGTATCCGAAAAGTACTAAAATGTAATAAATTTGTTACAATTTCGTAGCATGTGAAAGGATAGGGATAAAAACTTAAAATTTGAAATACGAATCAATGTTGAGAAGTAGGGTCGATATAAGGACATAGTTTTGGATGTATGTACTCATTCATACGAAAAGTACTAAACCGTACTAAATTTGGTACAATTTGAATTTGGAGGAACGGATGAAGCTGGAATACTGAAATTTGAAATTAACAGTACCGTCGGAGTGTAGGATTGGTTTGTGTACGTAGTTTTGGAAATGTGTACGAAAAGTACTAAATGGTAATGTATTTGGTACAATTTGGATTTGGGTGAAGCGATAGAGCTGGAATACTGACATTTGGAATTACGATTTCTACTGCATTGTTGAATTGATATATGTTAGTAGTTTCGTATGTATGTGTTCTAAATGGCACTAAATTTGGTACGATTTGAATCTTGGGTTAATTGATTGATGTGGAATCCTGAAATTTGGAGTTAGGATCACTGTTGGCGTGTAGGATAGAAATATGTACGAAGTTTTAAAAATTTGTGCTAATTTGTACTAAATTGGGATTTGGGTGAATCGATAAGGTTGGAATCTGAAATTGGGAAAAGAGATTTCTATTGGTAGTATGAAAAAGGTAATTTTGGAAATTGAAATCTTGAAATTTGGATTTAGGATCACTGTTGGGATGTAGGAAGTATTGAAGACCGTACAAAATGGTACTAAATTCGATGCAATTTGGATTTGAATGAACCGGTAAATTGTACGAAATTTGGTAACATTTGTGTGAACCTATAGAGCTTGAATCATGAAATTTGATACCAAATGGTACTTAAATTGTAATTATGGCCGAAGAGCCTTTATTTTTTGAAGACCCAAAGATATTGAAATACCTCGAAGTATTCGTTAAAGACCCCATAAATAATATGGTCTGAAAAATGATATATGTCAGTCCATACATTAGTTTAGCCGCCATGTAAAAGTTCTGCATCATTTCGATATTTTAAAGGTTTTCGGCGCAATTATCCATCAAAGTGGATGTAATTTGGCCTTTCACGTTCTTGGAGGATAAAATTCATATTTGCTGAAAAATGTTCAGTCATAGATCCCATATAAAGGTCTCGCCCGTTTTAAGATATTTTGATGGTCGGTGGTTTATTTTTCAGGCGGACAGCTTGTAATTTGTCATTCGGTGTTCTTGGAGGGTGATATAGGTCCACATTAGAGGGTAATATAGGTCCCCATATAACTGTAATGTCCTACGGGAGATATATAACTGTAACGTCCCATTTTCTGTATATAGCTGTAATATGCCATTTCGGGCTCTTGCTGGGTAAAAAAAATTCACGGAAAATTGTATGTAAATGACCATATGTTGTTTTAGGTCCCACATTAAGGATACGGTTCATTTTTGGTGTTTTGGAGGTTTTATCCGTGTTTTCCTATATAAAGGGCTGAAGTTTTGCATTCTACGTTCTTGGATAAATATTCAATATTGGTCCATCCTTTGACATAACATCCATATAAAGGCCCCACCACATTTTAGGTATTTTCCTGGTTGAAGTTGCATTTCTAACAATAAGACATTCCTTATTCTTGGTGGATAAAAATATCATTGCAGAAAATTTCAGTATAGATCCAAATCCATCGAGATCCAGATCTAAATGTCTTGCCACATTTTAGGTACTTTCATTGTCCTATACGCATATTAAAATTTTTATTTTGGCATTCCGGGCACTTGGTGGATAAAAAAATCTTCGCAGAAAATAAAGATTCATTTTTTATAACCCCCAATGAAAGTCCAGCTCCATTTTTGGTCCTTTCATGGTCTTACGCGCATTTCAAACTAGAAATTTTTGTTGGGCACAACACTTTTTTTCACAAAATGTAAAAATATGTTTTGAATAGGTCCTATATAAAGACCTCGCCCTTTTCGGGGTATTATCATGCTCAAAATCTCAATTTCCACGCGATGCGACAATAAAGAAACAGCTCAAGGTTTCCAAAGGAACATTTTTAATATTGGACTACATTTTGACATATTCACCATAAATAGGTTCTGCTCAACATTCGATGTGCTGAAGACCTTAATCGATTTTCTCAACCTGAGTTTCTGTAATTTTTGTCTTTCGTTTTCTCTGAGTATAGAAACTATCCTAGTAGATTATTTACAATGACATGGCCTTCATATAAATGTGCCGACGAATTTTATTTAGATACTTTGTTTATTATTTAAATCTAAAATAAATTCATTCCATTGTGCAAATGATTCTACATCATGCCCCCTTTTATGAGTATGTGCATTTGCTTGATGCCATTCTCTTACATTACCTTGTGCGTTTATTTAATGCCATCTTCTGCAATTCTGTGGCCCATCTATGCTATTTGCTGCAAGTTACACGACACGATCTGATGATATAGCCTTTGCCACTATTACTTGGTCTTTGGTGGTGGCGGCATCACCACAACAGAAGGAAAACAAAAATGCTGTCACATGGCAGCAGCAGAAACAGAGTCACTGAAGTTGTCTTCCAACTTCTTATACTCACAAACATACGTTTGGCTGGCTGATTCCCTGCCAGCTAGTCAGCCTGACTGCCTGACTAAATCGAGTTGTATTCTCATCATCAACGCTGATACTTGACTGTTTGACTTTTTGTCTCTCTGTTTCAGTTTTTTTTTTTTTTTTTGTATACAGTTTCACTTAACTGTGTGTGCGAGGAGCATTCACCTTATAATTGTTGCAATTTATAAAATTGTATATATGTATAGGGAAAAATACATACATCATCGACAACGAATGAAGTGAACACTTACATACATACCCTATATGTATGTTTATAAGTGTGTGTATAGAAATGTATGATTTATGTATGTGTGTGTTTGTGATTTTTTGCCTTCCCTTTTGTTTATAGCTTTTAATTGATTTTTAGCGTGAATCATTAAATTACGTTAATATTGAATTGTTGTTTTTTTCTGTGGCATTTTAATTTTTTTAGTTTTTTTTTGTAAACAGCAAATCATTGTTTTGTTTTCGTATTAAACTGATGACAAAATATATATGTATGGATGAATGGGTGATATTTTTTCTGGTTGAAATTATTGTGAATGGAAAAAATGCCTGATAATGAGGATGTTGTTCAATAGGTAGTGGGCGGTGTTTTATTATATTTAGTAATTGATGGGTAATTAATAAAATTAATAAATATGTTGACATAGAAACAAATGAAAACAGGTGGGGTATAGTCGAGTGACCGAAATGTTGGGTAACTAACATTAATTTGTTGTAATATGGAGAAAGTCTATTATGAAGGTAATTATTACAGTTAGTGTGAAATGTATGCATGTTGTTTATGGTGTAGTTCATATGATACTTTAATATGGTACTAAAATTTTATACATTATGATACTATTATTTAAGAGGATTTTATCATAAATAAACCAATTTTTTGGAAATTGAATTAAGATATATTTAAGGCTTTCTATCCATTGATATAAACATATATAAAATATAATTCTATTCCAAGAAATCCTACAGGATTTTTTCATTTGGAGGAGCTACCATTGGAAAAGAGCAAAAATATGGTTGTATTAAGAACTACTGAAAGTCTCGTGTTTCAAGAATTTCTATGTATTAGGTTGGGGAAAAATAAATTCTTTCAGTAGATGGCAGTCATGATAGATTTCTCTTAAAGTATCGATCAAACAATTTGAGATTTATTCTCGTTGGAAGGGTGACATTTCGCAGAAAAAATTATTTTGCTATACTTTGTTTGATACATTCAATGGTGAGTTACAGGGTTTTAAAAATGGAAGTGAACAGAGACAAAATTCGGTACATTTTACAGTTTTTCAGGAATTTGTGATGTTAAAGATGCACCTCGCACAGGTAGGCCGGTCGTCGAAAATTTCGATAAAATTGGAGACATGATAGAAGTTGGCCCAGGAGCTATCGACCATAAAACTGTTTGAAACCATTTACAATGACCAGAAACGGCCAGAATTGGATAGCAGGAGAGGTGTTCCACCAGGACAACGATAGGCAACACACATCTACAGTGACTCGCCAGAATATGCATGCAAATGCATCCGCCATACAGTTCGGACTTCACATCAAGCGATTATCATATTTTTCTTGCATTGCAAAAAATGATAAAAAAAATTGGTGAAAATCGAAGAGAGTTCTTATGAAGTTACCTTTAAAATGACAACAAATTATAAAACAGCATAAAGCATAACCAAATCGGGCATTCATGTTAAATAAAGTAATATATGAAAATAATGGAATTCTTTTTCCTAACCTTATATATTTCGAAGTTCCCTGCCTCTATAATCTATAAATAATAGTTGTAAAAACAGTTTTGGACCTTGCATTAACCCGGAATCCCATATTATTGTCACAATAAGAAAATGAGCGTAAAACCTTTATATTTTATTGTCAAATCATAGAATTATGTTTAAAATATTCTGCGAAGAAGTATTTCCACCACGTTGGTACGGGTCCCGCAAAATATCCTCTTATTCCTTAACATATGGCCATAAAAGACTTCTCAAATCTATTTTCTATAAATTTTTAAATTTTGGGAAAACTTAAATCCACAAAAATTGTGTAAGGCAAGACAACGTTTACCGGGTCAGCTAGTAACTAATAAAATACACAAATAAAAAGCAGTGATAGTCGGACGGGGCAGACCATATGATACCCTACACAACTACCACTAAACTTTTACTTTCTGCGGATCTATATTCCGACCACTGTTGACCGACTAGAGATCAACAACTACACATTCTTACCATGGCATCTGTTCCGAATCTAGGGATACGTCGTCGAGCCCAAAAGTCGGCTTTTAGACATTTCGATCTTTGCCTTTGACTAAATATTCGACATTTCGATCTTTCGATTTTGTCAAACCTGTTCAAAATCGATTTTCGACTTTTACCGACTGATGCAAAATCGAATAAATTTTTTTTTTCAACAGATAAAATAAAGTTCTGGAATGTGTAGTTTTGGAGCAATTTGGGCTATAGAATAAAAAAGAAAATCGAAAGTCGATCTTGAAAAGTCGCCTTTGCGATTTCCTCAAAGATCAAAGTCGACTTCGACTTTTTGACTTTTCAATACAAAAAGTCGATTCATCGAAAGTCGATTTACTAATCCCTATCCATATCCAAATCCCATTATATTCTGATTTCAATACTACCAAGAAATGAAATATTTATTATATTCTTACGTTTGATCCGCCATTTTAGGTTCATTGTGTTTGATTTTCAAAATCTGAATTGTAATCTGTGACCATATCTCTGCAAATCGAGTTCAAAAATAATTAACTTAATCCAACTTTTAAAAAATTTGACCGCCATTTTCGATCCACCCTATTGAATTTTTACGCTAATCATTATAGGAAAAAAATTGGGTATCGGGCCCATAGTGAGGCATCTACGTATTATAATATTGTTTAGTATTCCCATTACCACCCTAGACTGTGCAAATTTCTCGTTGATGTCTATGCGATTAATGTCCAAGACGACATACATATTTCTCGGTGTAGATCGAATGATATTTGGTTGATGAAATGGACCAAATTTTCCTTTTTTTGCTAGTCGCTCTGCAGGTCACAATTAGAGAAGAGGACAACTAACAAGCACTTTTGATGATAATCAGTTAATATTGAGCATATCTTCTGTCATGGATATTTATTAGCACTCAAACTGGCTTTTTATCCTAAATGCAACAATTTTTTTCTGGAATTATTTTTTTTTCATATATTAAATATGTATTTCATTACTTCAATTATAAAATATGTCATGTATTGAATATATCTCCAGACATAATCTAACAATTGAGTCTATTCACACATTTGCATTGTTCTTTTGCTTTTCTACTTCATTGAATTACAAATATGTTTAGTTGTGTGTTTAATCAAATACAGATTTTATGTCACTGATATATAGACATGATAACAGCAAAATATTAAATAATGTTTGCAAAAATATATATATTTTGTTGTTGATAAAAACAAATTAGTCATTATTACTTGTCAAGGTCTGAAAATCATTTGCTTATCAGTAAAACGCAATAGAACATTAAATAAAAAATATATAAAAGTAAATAAAAACAACAAAAACAAATACAAGAAAATAATAGATTACCTCTTGCACCAAAATAGTTATATAGGTATGTATGTCAAATAATAAAATAAGGCCTCACCTGGAAAAAAATAGAAATAAAAGAGAAAATAAATTAACTTTTTTTCTAGAAAAAAGGAGTTCTAGAAATAGTAATTGAAAAAATATATGTTGATGTGTGAACGTAAAGTCCCTATTATGTAGAACTCGAAATCTCAAAATAATTTCAGAAAATAACCAAATTCTTTTCAATCCCATATACATGTATCAGTTTTTCCCTGTAGACTTTACCTTAGCTTGATATTTATTTTTTCGAATACGAATATCATGTCAACAGTACGCGACATAAGTATGTCTACAGACAACTTCCATTAAAAAAAAGATTGTTGAACCCATTACAAATTGACAAGAAAATGTCTCTAATATTTGCAATAATCTCAAAGAAAAAAATTAGAGCGAAAACACTCCAGCACACGGCAATAAGTATATTTTATTGTCATTTTTGCAACTATTTTCCAAAAAAACAACAACTTAAAAAGTTTCACCATGTTGCAACGTGCAATGTGTTAGCTTGCCACAGACAAACACTTTGATGGACACATGTCACTTTTTGTATACTGCTGCACAAATGATGTGTGCATTTAAACACAAACATTACCCAAAGGACATTAACGTGCAACCAACAAGAAATATAGCATTTCGTCTGTGAGATTGGGAGTGAAAAAAACGGAACGACATTTATGTTTGTTTGTTGGTAACAAACAGACATAACAGAGCAGCTGGGTAGTTGAAGTACGATATTAAATACGAAAAAAAAACAAACCCGTGCCACAGACCATTGAACATTATTTTATGATGATCGTTCACCTTTTTTTGGTTGGCGTGCAAAATAGTATCTGTCTGCGGTGGAGGTGGAGCCGGGACACACAAACACACGCCACATTTATGGCCAGACATCGTACATTCAATCGTATATACAATTGTAATCACAGCTCATTGCGACGTTATGTTTTTGACAGCTGACAAATGTCAAAAAATTGAAATTAACTGCAAAGGAAAAATTAATGTATATTTGTGGTGGCCGTAAAAATGGATCTGGATTGGAGCAGTGAGCAGACCGAATTTGCTTAATGACAATATATATGTGTGAATATAATTACAAATTTTCAATTTTTAGCGGAGGTGTGAGTGATTTCATTTTAATGGTCAGATTATTTCAAATCGAAATAAACGAAAATAGTGAAAGTTCTTCTAGTACATTTACCCAGTGGGTTTGAATTGTCAATTTCCTTGCATATTTGTCTAAAAATCCTCAAGAAGAAGGGTAACGTACATGTCGTTTTAGCCAGTGAACGGAGCAGTATAGACGGACCGTCCGAACATATGTTTCCCTACACAACTACCACGAAGCTCTAACTTTTTCCGATATACATACATATATTCCGAGCCTGAGCAATATTTCACGATATTTGCACCCTCTTGACTGATTAGAGGTAAACAGCTCCTCTTTTTATTCTATATCTTATTTTCTCGAGGTGAACATTTACGCCAAAACATGCAAAGTTTGCAACTTTGATTGGTTGATTTGAATATTGACCGATCGTAATCAATACAGCTATTCTAATTAGATGGCCAGATTCACTTTCCCATGGGATATGCTCTGATGTTCGGCTTATAATTGTGTCCTTAGAGCGACTTTTTTCACACAAAAGTCTGAGTTCATTTGACACCCTAAATATTTTCCGATTGTAATGAAAAGAGCCATGTCTGTTCTTTAATCAGATCAATTTTTCCTTGTAAAATTTTGTGATGTTCGGATTATAACCAGAAAACAAAATAGCATAAAATTTTTGGTTCATCTGATCCCCCAAACATTACCCGATCATTACCAAAACAGTGGTCTTCTTCAAACCGAACCGAATCTTTATCAAAAAGTTTGTGGTTATTGGCTCATAATTGTAGCATGTACTGTGTTTACATATTATAATGAACAGACGGACGAACACATACATGTAGATCGACTCATCCAGTCGATATATGACGACCTGTATACTAAAATATGGGTCTATGACCTATATTTCGAGGCGTTACAAACTATTGGGGCCCCACATATCCATATAACATAGTTGTGGTGGGTATAAGAACTGAATTTTCCACGCCTTTGGTGGTCTTTAAAATATATTTTTTAAAGCAGTAAGGAAAGTTCAAAAGTCGGACGGGGTCGACTATATGATACCCTTCACCACTTTGGGTACATATAAGATATGTTAATACACACAATATCCAGTAGATAGAACAGACATAGAATCTTTGGAGGACCATTGAGGGGGAATCGAGCGAAATTAAATGTGCTTTCTAAATAGATATTTGAACAAATTGAAAAAAATCGCATAGATTTCTTTAGATTCTTTGATGTACCATTTGTATGAAATCGAGTAAAATTATATATGGCAGCTATATATAAACACATGGACCTAATTGAACAACCGTTGCATACACCATTTCTTTTTTGATATCACTCTATATATACAATTTAATTACCTTTGCCAAATTTCGTGTAAATCGAACAAACATAGGCTCATATATAACACCTATATCAAAATCTGAACCGTTTTTAACAAACCTTATCACACATCATTTTTTCCTCAATTGCATTTGCTATGCAAAATTTTGCTCAACCGGTCAAATATTGGGAGTTTAATGTATCATTCACAAAAATCGGACGAAACTTTATATGGGAGCTATATCTAAACCTGAACCGATTTTAACAAAACTTCGCAGACATCAGTCTGGACCTAATTCAATACTCCGTGCTAAATTTTGTGCCAATCGCACAAATATTGAGAGTTTGATGCCGGGGCCCAATTTTGTCCTAATCGGACAAATATTGGAAGTTTGGTGTATCATTCACAAAAATCTGATTAAACTATATATGGGAGCTATATCTAAATCTGAACCGATTTTATCCAATTTCAATAGGGTTCGTCTTTGGGCCAAATAAGTGACCTATGCCAAATTTCATTCAAATCGGATCATAAATGCGACCTGTACTTTGTTTACAATTTAACATGGACAGACCGACGAACAGACGGACATGCAAAAATCGACTCAGAAAGTGATTCTATGCATATTCTCAAAAGGAGCCATGTGTCTATCTCGTTTCCTTTTGCCTGTTACAAACATATGCACAAAGACATAATACCTGGTAGCACAGTGTAGTGAAGGTTTAAAAATAAAAAAAATTCCTCTCTTGTGGAGTAGTATAGTCGGACGGGGCCGACCATGCGATACCCTACACAACTGCCCCATCTTGACCGAATATTCAGTACAGCACTTCTAATTACTTGTTCAGATTCCCTACACGGTGAGTTGTGTTGTGATGTTCGGATTATATTCGACTCGAAAACACACAAAAAATTAAGTTTTCGGTCCCAAAATTTTAATCTGATGATCACCGAAAATTGTAGGCGTTGTCCTTGACCATAACTGGAACTTCATGGAAAATTTCAAAGCGATCAGCGCGACATTTCCGCCTCGAATGTGGTAATGGGTTACTAAATAATATCTGAATACGTAAGCACCTGTAAATATTTGAGTGTAACTCCCACATCTGAGTAGATACATCACTATATTTGGTATCAATTTAAAGGCCAACCACTCCTCTTGGATATACTATCAACTTATGGGTTCTATGTCCTTCAGGAGTACATATATACGCTATAGAATACACATTTTGTAATTTTTCACACAAAAGTCAGGGTCCATTTGACCCGCTAAATATTGGCCGATCTTTATCAAAACAGCCATGGTTCTTTGGACCGATCCCCTTCTTCATGTAGAATTTCACGATGTTCGGGCCATAATTACGGCCTCTGAAGCGGCCAGAAAAAACTGATAAAAATTAAGTATTTGGTCCATTTCATCCCCTAAATATTAACCGATCTCTACCAAAAACAATAGGAGTCTTTATTGGTCAGAACCCATCCTACAAAATGCAAAATTTCGTGAAGATTGTTCCATAACGGTGGTCTGTATCGTGTTAACAAATTATAATGGACAGACGGACGGACACACATGTCTAGATCGACACAGCTAGTCGAGATATGATGGTCGGTATACTTAAAGGTGTGTCTAGTACCAATTTTTCGCGGCGTTAAAAACTCTTGGGGCTGCACAAAGCTATAATACCCTGACAACATATAAAAATCCACGTCTTTGATGGTCTCGCAGAAACATATTCTTCGTGGGGTCTTTATAAAATTAATATTTCAAAAATCTACGCTTATGGTTTAAAAAAATATTTTAAAAAACCCTTCGGTCCTATGAAAAAAATTTTTTTAAATATCCGCCCTTCTTGTAACCCATACGAAAAACCTCACCAATTTTTTTGTCATTAAAACCGCGAAATAATTACACTTTCTGCCAAAATAATAATACTTTCAAACAATAATAAACAATAAACGCCAGAAATTCGTGCAACATTTTATATTTATTAACTGTCTGTATTTGTAATGTGCTTTAACAATGTATTCGTTTATTAATTGGCGGAAGTGTGAATATCATCAGCATTGAAATTGTGTAATAAGCAAAAACAACAACAACAACGTCGAACAAAAACATTGAATATTAAAATACAAATCAACGAAAATTACTGGATATCATTATGCAAATATTGATATTGAATCAATAAGTAAGTGTATCATTAACAACCCACCATAATTATATAGCACACGGTCACACACACATACACATGTGTGTATGAGTAAGCGTACGCCGTACACCACCCACAGCATTTGTTAGCTAAATTACAAGTTAATTAACAACTAATGTAAACATGCTGTATAACAATATATTGACGTATGTATGTGGTAGTATTTATGTATATTATTAAGTGTATTATTTAAATACAAAATCACAATTTGTAATTGGAGATGCAGGTGGAAGTCGTCAAGTGGTGATTATTAAGAATTTAACAACAATTACAAAACATAAGTAATGGTTATGTGGGAATCTCAGTACAAACACATTTATGTAGGCTATACAAATATAAGTCCAAAATTATTGATAAATGATCAGCCTATATTTTCTATATAATTCACCTTAAATCTGAATTAATCCATATAACATTTCTCCATCTCACAGTCCACTCTGCAATTATGTGGGTGTCGCAATTCTCATGAAAAAAATATAACGTCAATTACCCTTTCCTTTTCTTTATAAAAATAAAATAAAAAAAGAAACTCCAACTAATAAATAACTTCATTGGTCACGATTTACAACAAATAAAACTTAACTTGCCACCCATGCAAACTATGAACACCGAGAGCCCATCTTATCCACAACTAGGTGGTCAAGATATATCCAATGATGTGCTGCCTCGATGTATTTCTTTTCCTTCGTTTCCTTGTGGTGCTGCACTTTGGATTTTTCTTCATTTTCTTTAATTAAAATATTATCGCAGACAACTGATTTGTTTATGTTACTCAAAAAATAAAATCAAACAAAAACAACAAAAAACACGAAACGAATCATTGGATCAACAGGCAGGCAGTCAGCCAGACATCCAGCTAGGCAGGGGCGTATAACAAAACAGTAAATGCCACCATTGGAAATTATTGCAAAAACCAGAGCAACGAACACGTAATATCTCAGTGACTGACTGTCTGTCCATTCATCTGTCTGTCTCTCTGTCCTCCCGTCACGTTACTTCGAATCAGGCTTCTTTACTCAATGCGCTGTGGAGAGCAAATAAAACGGCCCACGTATTTTAAACAAAGATTGAATCACGTGCTTCAATCACCATGAACGAATCGTACCGGCAGCAGCAGGAGCAGCGGCAGCAATAGCTGCTCGCTCGCCAAGACCAAGATACTAAACTATTTGCTTGTTGTACTTTTTTGTCGTTTCTGTCATGTCATGGATATTTTTTTTGTTTTCTTTTTTTAATGGAGGTGGTGATGTTGGTTAGTGCTGGTGATGTCTAAGTTTAAATTTCAGTGGGGGCTTTATCCGAAATTCCAAGTGTACAAGTTGTACGCTATGTAAACTGTGTTGGTTTATTTTGTTTGAATACGTCATATCTTGCGTTGATGGTAGAAGCGGGATAATTCGCAATTGTCGGACATCCGTTTTTTTGCAAAAAATTAAACACCCACGCATCCTGTGGACCTTCCAGAAATATTTTAAAAAATCCACACTTATTGTAGGCCTTTAAAAATCCACGCCTCCATCGCTATATTTCAGTCGGACGGGGCCGACCATATGATACCCTACACAACTACCACGGAGCTCTAACTATCTGCGAATGTTTTTTCCGAACTTGGGCAATATTTCGTGATATTTGCACCCTCTTGCCCGATTAGAGGTCAACAGCACCTCTTCCTTACACAGACATTTTTCCGAATATGACTAGTTTTCAGTACAGCCCTTCTAATTACTTGTCTAGATTGCCTTCACGGTGGGTTGTGTTGTGATGTTCGGCTTTCAATTGTGGCCTATAGACCGACTCGAAAAAACATAAAAAATAAGTTTTCGGTCCACTTCATCTCAATATTATTATCTGATCATCATCGAAAATTATAGGCGTTTTCCTTGACCATACGTGGATCCTCATTGAAAATTTCAAAGCGAGCAGCTCTATATTACCGCCCTCTAGTGTGGTAATGGGTTACTATATACTATGTGAGAACATAAGCACCTGTACATTTTTAAGTGTAACTCCCACATCCGAGTACATACGACAATATAATTGGTATCAACTTTTCCGGTCTATGTCCTTTAGGGGCAAATATATACGCCATAGAATACAAATTTTGTAATTTTTCACACAAAAGTCAGAATCCATTTGACCCGCTAAATATGGACCGATCTTTATTAAAACCGACATGCTTTTTTTTGGCCCGATCATCTTCTCCATGTAAAAATTAGCGATGTTTGGGTCATAATTGCGGCCTCTGGAGCGACCAGAAAATCAGACAAAAATAAAGTTTCTGGTCCATTTCATCACTTAAATATTAATTTCGTGAAGATTGGTTCAAAACTGTGACCTGTATCGTGTATACAATTTGTAATAGACAGACGGACGGGCGGAGATACATGTCTAGATCGACTCAGCTAGTCGAGGTATGACGATCTGTATACTTAAAGGTGGGTCTAGGACCAATATTTCGCGGCGTTACAAACTCTTGGGGCTGCACAAAGCTATAATACCCTGACAACATAGTTGTGTAGGGTACAAAACCACTCCTGTTGATGTCCTTCAAAAAAATATTTTTAAAAAATGCACGCCTCTTGATGTTCTTTCTTAAAAAACCACGCCTCTAGTGTTCCATTGAAAATATACTCTTTAAAAATCAGCCCTTGCTGTACTCCTTTAAAATAAGAAATTTAAACTTAACTTTACAATTTAAAAAAAAAAATCAAAGATTTTTGTAATCGTTTGAAAAAATATTCTTTCAAAATCCACGCCACATGCGATTATTTTAAAAGAAATATTTTTTTAAACCCCCGCTTCGTATGGCCTTTAAAAAATCTCAATAATCCCAACATAATCCACTTTTCCTTGCAACGGTGTTTGGCTCTCAAAAAATGTGAACGATCATCGTCATCATCATCATATTGCTTGCTGCCAGCGAGCAGTTTGAATGGAGCAATGACATGGCCAAAGAAAATATTTATAATGTAAAGTATATATTTTGACATTATCTCGACATGAAGAGCAAACAGCACGGATTGTTTAGTTTTATGCAAGAGTCGATTTTTTTCTCTAAAAAAAAAACACAAACTACAAAAAATATTCACCAAGCTTTGAAAATCCATAGAGCAAGCCGAAAATCTGTTTGTAGGCAGCATACATAACTATATGTGTGTGTATGATGTTTGGGGTGCCATATTGTCTCAGAGTGTAAGCAAAGTTTCGGGTTTTTTGTTTATTAGCCAACATGGTTCAATAAACCGCAAGGAAGTGGTCGATGAAAAATAAACAAAATTGGAATGGTTAACGGGTTGTTATTTTTAATGTGACCAATTAATTTTTAGCAATAGATGTAGTGGGTGGTGGATAGTATTTTTTATTTATTTGCAAGAATTAAAAAAAAATTATAATATTTTTTTTAAGTCCACCCCTGAGATAAGCATTAAAAATATCTTCTTTAAAAATCCACGCCTGAGATAAGCATTGAAGAAATCTTCTTTAAAAAATCCAGGCCTCAGATGGACTTTGAAATTATTCTTTAAATATCCACGCCTCAGCTGGGCTTAAAAAAAATATTCTTTAAAAAATCCACGCATCAGATGGGTTTTGAAAGAATCTTCTTTAAAATATCAAGGCCTCAGATAGTCCCTGAGAAAATATTATTTTAAAAATTAAGGCCTCTGATACTTGTATATCCTCTTCAAGATAAGTCTGTAAAAATCATTTGACCTGTAATTTTTTCAAAAAATTGTATTGCATTTTTCCACTTAAACAATCGTCTAAGTATATCAAAGCACTTAAAAACAAAAATTCTTAAAACTTTTCTCTTCGAACATACATTCAAACCCACAACATTCTCGTACTTGTCCAGCCATGAGTGGGCCATCATACTGCTGGCTGCTACTACACCAGACCAGACCATATATATGAACGTATGTGCTGAGGCATGATATTTACCATTAAACGCCATAAAATATCATTAAAGCTATTAAAGTTCAATTAAGCACATGTTCATTCCATCATTTACCCCTTTTTCGGATTCATGCCTTCGATCGGTCTGCCTGTCGGTAGTGGGTCGTACAAATGGAACTTTCGATTAGAAGCAAAAAGAAGACAAGTAGCAGCAGCAAAAACACACAAATTGAGTAGAACGAAGAAAAAAACAACAATCCACCATAATCTTTGCATAAAAGTGTACATATCATGGCATTTCTGAACGTATGTCAGTGTGTGTGTTCGTGGTTTTTAATTGATTTGAGGTTAATTGATGGGAAAATTTTCTTTTGACAACGAATGTTCGTTCGCTGATTCCTTGGTTCATTGAATCGAAAATAAATGTAAATGTATGGCATACGGACGGACGGACATAAAATATTTTTATAAATTCTTAAAATATTTTTTCATTCACATTTTTCCAATGGGGTGTTTTGGTTAATATCGCATGTTTGTACAAGTGTGTGCGTGTGTTTGTGCATCAGGAATTATGGGTGAAATGCCAGGGCATGGAATTTGTAATGGAGGCCAAGCCTTGCAAAAAATGTTTTATTTAAAATTGTATCACTTATGTAATATTACATTAAATGGTAATTTAAATAATTGCTAATGCAATTTACTTAAATATTATTATACGTTTTTAGATGCATTTAATAATTGCAAAATTTTAATTGAAAATGTCATTAATTGCTGGGTGTGTACAATTAAGATTTTAATAGATTATTAATGAGTCAATTGTAAATGAGAAAAAAAATATTGACTGTTAAGGTAGAGATAATTAAAGAAACATTGACATTTAATCGATATATCCATGACAAAGAAGTATGAACTTGGAAAACATATTTTTTTGAAAACCCCAGCCTCAGATGGGCTATGGAAAAATATTCCTTAAAAAAACAGTCTCAGATGGGCTTTGAAGACATATTCCTTCAAACACCTAGCCTCAAACGGGCTTTGAAAAATATTCTTTAAAGAAATATAGCCTCAGATGGACTTTGGAAAAATAGTCTTTAAAATAATATAGCCTCAGATGGACTTTGGAAAAATAGTCTTTAAAATAATATAGGCTCAGATGGGCTTTGGAAAAATAGTCTTTAAGAATCCACGCCCTAGATGGACATTGAAAAATATTCTTTATAAAATCCATGCTTCAGATAGGATTTGAAAAAATAATCTTTGAAAAATCCACGCCTTAAATGGTCTTTGAAAAAATAATCTTTAAAAAATGCGCCTTAGATGTTTGGTTTGTTGCTGTACACTAGCAACACCAACAAAGTCGTTGTGTGCATTTGTCGCGATGTGACAACACACAACAGTGGGAAAGGTATGGTATTGTTTGTAAATGCCTTGTTAACCTCGAAGTGAGGCTCCAGCGAAATTCTCATGCAGTTTATGTCGTTGGTCAGCTAAGTACTTCACTTTGTTACAAGAGACATTTGGGTATGAAAGGTTTTTTGTATAGAAGCAATCGTTTCTGGGGAGAATATCCCAACAAAAAACTAAGGGAACTGATGAGGATCAGTGGCGTGATCCGAAACTATAGTCTTCCCTGCCTTACCCCTCGGCAAACAATGCCATACATAATCTATAAAAAGTCCACGCCTTACATGAGATTTAAAAAAAATAATCTATAAAAAAACCACGCCTTACTTTACCACGCTTTGAAAAAATATTCTTTAAGAAATCCACGCCTCAAAAGGGCTTTGAAAAAATATTCCACGCCTCAAAAGGGCTTTGAAAAAATATTCCACGCCTCAAAAGGGCTTTGAAAAAATATTCTTTAAGAAATTCACGCCTTAGAAGGGCTTTGAAAAAATATACTTTAAGAAATTCACGCCTCAGAAGGGCATTGAAAAAATATTCTTTAAGAAATTCACGCCTCAGAAGGGCATTGAAAAAATATTCTTTAAGAAATTCACGCCTCAGAAGGGCATTGAAAAAATATTCTTTAACAAATCCACGCCTTAGATGGAAGGGCTTTGAAAAAATATTCTTTAAGAAATTCACGCCTCAGAAGGGCGTTGAAAAAATATTCTTTAAGAAATCCACGCCTCAGAAGGGCGTTGAAAAAATATTCTTAAAAAATCCACGCCTCAGAAGGGCTTTAAAAAAATATTCTTTAAGAAATCCACGCCTCAGAAGGGCATTAAACAAATATTCTTTAAGAAATCCACGCCTCAGAAGGGCATTAAACAAATATTCTTTAAGAAATCCACGCCTCAGAAGGGCTTTGAAAAAATATTCTTTAAGAAATTCACGCCTCAGAAGGGCTTTGAAAAAATATTCTTTTAGAAATTCACGCCTCAGAAGGGCTTTAAAAAAATATTCTCTAAGAAATTCACGCCTCAAAAGGGCTTTGAAAAAATATTCTTTAACAAATCCACGCCTTAGATGGAAGGGCTTTGAAAAAAATATTCTTTAAGAAATCCACGCGTAAGATGGAAGGGCTTTGAAAAAATATTCTTTAAGAAATTCACGCCTCAGAAGAGCTTTGAAAAAATATTCCTTAAAAATTCCACGCCTAAGATGGAAGTGCTCTAAAAAAATTTTCTTTAAGAAATTCACGCCTCAGAAGGGCTTTGAAAAAATATTCCTTAAAAAATCCACGCCTAAGATGGAAGTGCTCTGAAAAAATATTCCTTAAAAAATCCACGCCTAAGATGGAAGTGCTCTGAAAAAATATTCCTTAAAAAATCCACGCCTCAGAAGGGCTTTGAAAAAATATTCTTTAAAAAATCCACGCCTTAGAAGGGCTTTGAAAAAATATTCTTTAAAAAATCCACGCCTTAAAAGGGCTTTGAAAAAATATTCTTTAAAAAATTCACGCCTCAGAAGGGCTTTGAAAAAATATCCTTTAAGAAATTCACGCCTCAGAAGGTCTTTGAAAAAATATTCTTTAAGAAATTCACGCCTCAGATGGGCTTTGAAAAAATATTCTTTAACAAATCCACGCCTTAGATGGAAGGGCTTTGAAAAAAATATTCTTTAACAAATCCACGCCTTAGATGGAAGGGCTTTGAAAAAAATATTCTTTAAGAAATCCACGCGTAAGATTGAAAAAAATATTCTTTAAGAAATCCACGCCTTAGTTGGAAGTGCTCTGAAAAATATTCTTTAAAAATCCACGCCTTAGATGGGCTTAGAAAAAATATTCTTTAACAAATCCACGCCTTAGAAAATGGATTCTTTAACAAATCCACGCCTTAGATGGGCTTAGAAAAAATATTCTTTAAAAAATCCACTGCTCAGATAGTCCCTTGGAAAAATATTCTTTAAAAAATTCACGCCTCAGATAGTACCTTGGAAAAATAGGCTCAAAAAAATCCACGCCTCAGATAGACCCTTGGAAAAATATTCTTTAAAAAATTCACGCCTCAGATAGTCCCTTGGAAAGATATTCTTTAAAAAATAAAAAATCGTATTTTCACATTTAATATAAAAATTTACACATATGTGGCTATTTTGTATGTGTACAAACATACATATACAGATCTTATTTACTACATTTGAATAGTTAGTATGGGAATTCAATTTATTTGTTTTTTCCTTGTGTAGTGTTTTCTTTCCAAATTTTCCCACAAAAAAAAACTGTTTTACTAACTACAGGTAACCAAGCAAATATCCTTCATCCCTTCATCATATTTCAAACATATTTTCATTCTTCCTTTCAAAGACGACTGACTGCTGAGTTTAAAGTTTAGTCAGCCAGACAGCCAGCCATACAGACAACAATAAAATTTGTATATCGCCACTCGGCAGGATATTACTTTAAAATCTAAGGGACAGCCTGAGAAAGGCCATAACTGAAAGGGAAAAGAAGGGCAACAACAACAATACAAAACCATTGAATGGATGTTGTATATTTATTTGCGGTTTTAAGGGATCCTTAACTCTCCCCCTCTCTCCCTCTCCATAACGTCCTGTGTGAGGTTTTTTGCACAAATATGCAAATTCCTGGAAAATTTGCTGTTGGGTTATGTTGTTGTGGTAAAGGTACAGGGCGGGAGTTGGAGGGTTATGGTAATAGTGTTGATATATACGAGTATGTACACTTCATTTTTTTGTAAGTATGGGAGTACAAAATCAATAATAAAAATTTTCAAATGCCAACAAAGCCTCAACTGACATTGTGATATGAAATGTTAAGTGAGAGAAAATGAAGTAGTTTGAGATGCTGGGAATTTCATTTATTTATTCATTCACTCAGCCAGCCAGTCAGTCAGGTCTTTTTCTTTTACCTTGCATTCATACCTTTGGGAAATTTGCCAAATTACAAGCGAACACAAACAAACAAACGGCTGCTGCTTCTGTTTGTCAGTGGGGGGAATGAAGTTACAACAATTTAAGGTTTAAATTGATTTTGCATTTTTTTCTTGTCGGTATGTATGTATGTGTGCGGTTGATTGTTTGTTTGTATATTTTGTATACATATAGTATAAACAATTTTAGGAATTTGGGTTTTTCGATTTAAGAATATTAAATAACTTGTATGCACTTTGAAATTTTGTAGTTGTTGTTATTTAATAACGAAGAAAAGAAAGAGGAAAAATAATTTGGAATTTAATTAAATTTAATAGCAATTTACTGTTATTATTCTCAGCTTATATATTACATTTTATGGTAAATGCATATCAATATTTAAATTTTGTATATATTTTTTTAATTCATTTAAATTTATTAAGTTATAACGTAAAAGTAAAAAATGGGAGGCTGGCACCGAACTGAATATTTTTTCTTTGAAGTTTTTTGTTTTTTAAACCAATATGTTTTAAAATGATTTTTTAATAATATTTTTTAAAGCCCTTCTAAGGTGTGGATTTTTTAAAGATTTTTTTCAAAGCCCAACTAAGGCTTGGATTTTTAAAATAATATTTTTTTCAAAGCCCTTCTGAGGCATAGATTTTTTAAAGAATATTTTTTCAAAGCCTTTTTGCGGCGTGGAGTTTTAAAGAATATTTTTCCACGAATCACAAGAGGCGTGGATTTTTAAAGAATATTTTTTCAACATGAGTCGTGAATTTTTTGAAGAATATTTTTCAAGGACTATAATAAGAGGCGTGGATTTTTTAAAGAATATTTTTTCAACATGAGTCGTGAATTTTTTGAATAATATTTTTCAAGGACTATCTTAAGAGGCGTGGATTTTTTAAAGAATATTTTTTTTAAAAACAATCACAAGAGGCCTGGATTTTTTAAAGAATATTTTTTTAAAAACAATCACAAGAGGCCAGAATTTTTTAAAGAATATTTTTTTTTTTTGAACAATCACAAGAGGCCTGGATTTTTTAAAGAATATTTTTTTAAAAACAATCACAAGAGGTCTGGATTTGTTAAAGAATATTTTTTCAAAGCCCATATCTTTTGGAATACCGAAATAAGTGTGGACTTAAAAAAAATATTTTTTTTTTCAAGAACTGTCGCAAGCCTAGATTTTTTAAGGATATTTCCTATCGAGAACTGAGGTCGAAATTTTTCAATAAAATAGTGTCCCCTAATAAAGAGATGAGGTCGAGGTTTTTGCTATAGAAACATTTGTTCTCAGCTCTAAAATGATGTTCGATTCACGTTGCATTTTTTATAGATACTGAGGTCTGATTTTTTAATAAAATATCGATCGCGCCCCATATATACTCTCAGACCTTTTATGTTGATAGTCAAGCCCCCATATGAGGCCAAGCATAATTTTCAATACGAATTCTTGTATTGTAGTATTTTGTTTTTTTAAGTATTTTACCATGACATAGCCCACATATAAAAGACCGGAATGGATTTAGAATGTCCATATAGGAAACATTGTCTCTATAGGAAACATTTTCTATAGTTGAGAAGAATGAAGCAGAAATTTGTTTCTTTAAGGGACCCCCATGCTCGGTGTCAAAAATTTTTGTGATTTAATTCGAATGTACTCTAATTCTAGAATGTTGAACTCTTCAAGATTTATTGTGTCAGCATCAAGTGACGACAAGAGTGACTCTCAAACTTTAAACGCGTTTTTCTCGAATCAATATGGCGGGCACGATAACTCAAAAACTAATAATCCAATCGGTTCCAAATTTTGACAAGATCTTCACTATTTTTTAACATAGTTTTGGGTTCAAAAAAATTGTTTAAGTTCCGCCATTTTGTTAATTGTTGTGCGAAGTCAACAATCCTAGTTCATACGAGAGCCAGACATGTACTCTTTCTAACACATTTGGAATTTTCGGATTCCGATGTTCCTGTGAGGAGTTATCATGCCCGCCATCAAATAAAAGGACTTTTCTTTGATCACAAAAAAAACAACAAAGTGCAAAGTTACAAACCTTAACAAGCATTGGTATTCATTTACCAGCCCATTTAAAATCTTAAAAATAAAAAAAATCGAGAATGGGGGGGGTTCCCTTAAATATAAAATTTTCCTCAATCGGGAACTGAGGTCTAAATTTTTTCAAAAGAAAACAAATTGCCTTCAGTCGAATGAACTGAGCCCGATTTTTTTTTTCTATAAAAAAATGGTTCCATCCGAGAGAACTGAGGTCGAAATATTTTCCAAAGAAAAAAAATTGCCCATCATGGTCAAATTAACTGAGTTCAAAATTTTGTCCACAGAAAAACCATGTCCTCGGTCAAGGGGACTGAGCTTGAAATGTTTTCTGGAGAAAAAATTGCCCTCAGTCAAGAGAATTAAGGTTGAATTTTAGCCTACAGAAAAATAATTTCCGTCAGTTGAGAAAACTGAGATCGATTTTCGTCTACAAAAAAATCCCTTCAGTGAAAGAAATGAAAAAATTTCTACAGAAATATATTTCCCTTGACATTTTTTCTATAGACACAAAATGTGCTCAGTAGGGAACTATGGTTAAAATCACTGACTAAGAAAAAAGGGGTCATCAGTTAAGAACTGTGGTCTAAATTTTTCCATAGAAAAACGTTGCCCTCTGTCGAAAACAGGAAGAAAAAAGTTTTAATATTGGATTTATTCTGTAGAAAAACAAAGATCTGATTTATGATACCAGACTTTGTGTCAAAAGTCAAATCGAATTTTTGTTAAAAAAATGCGCTTAGTCGGGAATTTATGTCAAAATTACGGAATGTAATATTGCGAAAAATGCCCTCCGTTTTAAACTGAGATCGAAATTTTCTCCATAGAAAAATGTGACGAAATTATGAGGTTGTTTTTATTCTGTAGACGAAACACACATTTTATTTGCCATAAAAGTTGTAATTGAAAATTTTCCTAGCCTTGTACTTACATAAAAATTGTGAATCAATTGTCCAAATATTTACATACCTGAAAGAAAAAATAAAAAAATAATTGTTATTATTAATTAAACGGAATACTGCGGCAAAAATAAGAAGATAAAAGTCAAAGGATTTAAACTGTTGTGTTTTTGTATTGCGTATATTTATGCATATTGAGCATGTAATTGAGAATACATCGTATGCTGAAACATATTTTGTATTGGTTCTGATAATAAGCCTATTGTTTGGAAATGACCGAATAATGCCTTTAATGAAAACACACAAAAGCAAGACAGAAAAACAAAAGAATTGTGGCCAGCAGAAAAACAATAATAATTACCAGATACCGGAAAAACCGAACTTTATACACAATAGGTCATATGTCTGGGCAGACATGATCTTAAATGATTTAATTAAAATGCTCGACCAAAGTTAACAATACATTTAGCCTGCAGGTAACTTAATCGATTAACTTCTCATATGGTTACTAAAAAATGCCAGACGAAAAAAATATTTAACCCTGACCATTTGGTAAAAGAATAATTGTTATGCCAACATCAATGAATTGGATTCTATTGTCAGCAACTGGTGCATTATAATTAACTTTTTTCATTTGAATTTCTATTATGGTTTTCAGTTTTTTTTCCTTCCACAAAGACCAGAGGCAAACAATGCAAATTCAGATGAAATTGAATTCTTGTTATCACAATTTTTTAAATATTTAAATTTCAATAATAATAAAACTTCTACCAAAACAAAAGAATTTCCCCGAACAATTTGAAAATGCATACAGCAAGGTATTGTGTTATTCAGGTTATTTGGAGTTAAATAAGAGGTATCATGTGGAAGGGGTATCGCTTTACACTAAAATCCAAAGTAAATACAAACACACACACTCACTCACACATTACCATAACAATTCCGACCGCCAATCCCAAAACAGCAGTAAAAGCCATTAACAACTGAGATTATCATTTTTTTAATAACAATTAAATAATGCTCCACTTTCATTGGCACCAAATGCAAGCAGCAACACCGATTCCAATTGGAAACAGACGCCAGGCAGTCAGCAAAGCAGTAGTGCAACGTCATAACCCGTCTCTGCAGTCAAATGTAAATACGTATATTTTCTGTCACACACACATACATACGTACAACTAAATTAGAACGATAGCAGTTGACAGTGGTATTATGATGATGATTATTATGATAATAGGGTCAACACAATAATCTGAAATAAATATTTGGGGCGTTACAACAATATTCAAATTTTAAAATATTTATTTTTGTTGTTACAAAAAAGGGTGCAATGGGGGGAGTTGTTGGTTCTGGAAACTACCCATAATAAAAGTTTTTCAACAAAGAACAATGAAATGTGATATTAAGTTTTCAAATGTAAATATGAAATATCAGAGAGTACAGGTGAATGAGAAGTACGAATGGAGGGCTTGACATGTAAAATGGGGTTAATGGGATAAATGTTATTTTCTTGTCGTTCTAAAATAACAAACTGGATGGGTGACAGGAAATAATAAAGAATAAAATAATAATAAAGAATAAAAATAAATTATATATGAGTCATGTGGAAAGTAAGGATCTGAAAGTATGACCTAAAGAAAAAATGGTTTTTTTGACAGTCGAACTATAAGTATGCGAAAAGTACTAAAATGTACTAAATTTGGTACAATTTCGTAAAAGTACTAAAATGTACTAAATGGTTTTGAAAGCGTACACTCATGTGTACGAAAAGTACTATATGGTACTATATTTGGTACACATTTTTTTCAAATCGAGCTGGAATCCTAGAATCGGAGTGTAAGACGGGGATATGTACGTAGTTTGGATTTTTTACGTATGTGTACAAAAAGTACTAAATCGTACTATAATTGGTACACTATGGATTTGGGCGAACCGGGAACAATGAAATTTGGAGTATGTATTAATGTAGGGGTGTAGGATTGGGGAGAGGATTCAGTTTAAACAAATTAATACTTGGTGGTACTAAATTTGGTACAATTTAAATTTTACCTGAACCAATAGAGCTAGAATCTTGATTTGGAGCCAGGATCACTGTGTAAGATTGAGATATGTAAGTTTTAGAAATTTGTACTAAATTTGGTATTTTGTACAAATTTTGATTTAGTATCACTGTGGAGGTGTAGGATTCGTGTATGTATGAATTTTTGGAAATTGGTATTACAGTGTACTCAATTTAGTACAATTTGAATTGTGGGTGAACCGATAGAATTGAAATTCTGAAACTTGGTGTTAGGATAACTGTGGGGGTGAAGGTTTGGGTTAAATAGGACGTTTTGGAAATTCGTAGTACTGTGTACTAAATCTGGTACAATTTGAATTGTGGGTGAACCGATAGAATTGGAATCCTGAAACTTGGATTTAGGATCACAGTGGGGTGAAGGTTTGGGTTAAATAGGGCGTTTTGGAAATTCGTACTACTGTGTACTAAATTTGGTAAAATTTGAATTGTGAGTAAACCGATAGAATTAGAATCCTGAAACTTTGATTTAGGACCACTGTGGTGGTGTAGGATTAGGGTATGTATGAAGTTTTGGAAATTGGAACAGTGTACTAAATTTTGTACAATTTGAATTGTGGGCGAACCGATAAAGTTGGAATCCTGAAGGTTTGAAGGTTTTTATTATGTAGGACGTTTTGAAAATTAGAAGTACTGTGTTCTAAATCTGGTACAATTTGAATTGTGGATGAACCGATAGAATTAGAATCCTGAAACTTGGATTTAAAATCACTGTGGGGTGTAGGATTGGGGTGTGTGGGAAGTTTTGGAAATTCGTACTACTGTGTACTAAATTTGGTACAATTTAAATTGTGACCGAACCGATAGAGTTGGAATCCTGAAACTTAGATTTAGGATCACTGTGGGGGTGAAGGTTTGGATTAGGAAGTTTTGGAAATTGATACTACAGTGTACTAAATTTGGTAAAATTTGAATTGTGGGTGAACCGATAGAGTTGGAATCGTAAAACTTTGACTTAGGATCACTGTGGGGGTGAAGGTTTGGATTATGTAGGAAGTTTTGGAAATTCGTACTACTCTGTACTAAATTTGCTACTATTTGAATTGTGGGTGAACCGATAGAGTTGAAATCCTGAAACTTGGACTTAGGATCACTGTGGGGGTATAAGTTTTGGGGTATGTAGGAAGTTTTGTTGAATGGTTGTGGTGGATATTTATGGAAATAATAATAAATGGAACTAAATTTAGTAAAATTTGGTTTTGTGCAAAATATGTATGCTCTCCATCCTTCAGTTGCCACTTTTATATGGAGGAGGTGATTTTTTATACTCAGGGGAAACCAACTAGTTAAACATTTTTTGCGAGCGCTCTGAATTTGAATTTTTAATCAGAAGTCGGTCAGATTTCTGTCAGAAAATTAAAAAATGTCGACCGATTTCTGTCAGAAAATCGAAATGTCTCTCAAATTTTTCCAATAATTTTATTCCGAATTCGGTTGGAAACTCTAATATTTTTTCAGAATGCCTTACGAAAAACTTTCCGATTTCGTTGACCACGTCCATAAAACTTTTGTACCGAAATTTGTTCAGAGATTCGCACCGAATTTGGAAAAAAAATTGTTGGAGAAATGCAAAATTACTAACAGACTGAAAATAAGGGTACCATCACCAATATTTCCATGAGCCATAGTTTTGCCGTATCAAAGTGTATATACCCTCATTAGCCATAAGTCTGAGGGTATAAAAATGCCAAAATAATTTAGAATCGATCCAATAACATTCATTTGCTGAAGAATTTGTTTCTATAAATAAATCTCAATCATTTTGTTCTATAGAAAAAACATTAATTACCGATGCTAGATTTTTTTCTATAGAAAAATAGTCTCAATAATGGATTTATTTTCTATAGAAAAAAATTTCAGTGAGGATTGATCAACGAATTTATATTTATTTTTATCCACAAATGGATGACAATTTTAAATTCTTTCTCCACAAGTGGCATATAAAGAGTCATTGGGACATTGAAATATTTTTTCCAAAAAAAAAAAAAAAAAAAAAACAAGAAACAAGAAACAAGAAAACCAACACATGTAAACAATAATGCGTGGGCTTTACACGAATTTTTAATTGTCTTCCTCAAACTAATCAGCTCTGAGTGATTGAACTTTGTGTGTTTGGTGGTATTTAGGCCCAACAATTTTAATTCAAACAATACGACATACCGCTATAACTTCCGTGATAATTAGTTATATTTTTATTTTTTATTGAACAGAACTTTAAGGCACTTGCACTCGATATGTCATTGTCCAAAGACAAACACAAGCCAATCGATTGCTATAAACGAACATTGACACCAGGACTCCCTTTTATAAAAAATACGATGTCATAATTTAAGGGGACACCTCCCCCCCATTCTCGAGGTCAATTTTTTTTTGATTTAAGTCGAATCTACACTAATTCAAGAATGGCCCTGGCATCAAATGACGGCAAAAGGGCTTCTAAAACTTTAAACGCGCTTTCTCTTTTGCGAATGGCGGGCACGATAACTCAAAAACTAATAACCCAATCGATTCCAAATATATACACTCACGTTTCTCTGTGAGTGTATAGCTATCCTATGAACTAGGATAAAGCCTATCGGTGAAGATCTTCCTTATTTTTTAACTTGGTTTTTGGTCAAAAATCGGCTATTTTCGAAAAATATTTTTTCAAAGGTCCGCCATTTTGTTAATTTTAGTAGTTCATACGAGAGCCAGACATGTACTCTTTCTAACGCCGTTGGAATTTTCGGATTCCGTGTTCCAGTGAGGAGTTATCATGTCCGCCATCAAAAATAAGGACTTCTCTTTAATTACAAAAAACAACAACAAAACAATTACAAAATGTTTTTGTAATTTATTTTTCTTCTCTTTTAAATCTTCAAATATATATGTGCAAAGTTACAAACCTATTGATTTACCAGCCCATTGAAAATCTTTAAAAAATAAAATCGAGAAGGTCGGGGGTTCCCTTAAAAAAATCGTAATATGTCTATTGTTGTTGTGCTGTAATATTAACAGAGACGTCGTTGACCTATATGACAACGTAACGTAATTTAATTATCAAGAAAATGTGATGTGAAATTATTATCTATATAACGATGATTAAAAATTTTTTTAACGATTTCTTAGTACTGTTGTTCTATATATGGAAACAATAAAATGTTAAATCAATTAAGTTTAAAAGGTAAACTGAAAGTGTATCTATGTCTACTTTGGGAAACTGTGTATATATTTCCTTTAAACTTCAAAAGCTCCTTTATATCAACATTTAAATAAAAAATAAATACTTCAGTATTCACATATTTTCCATACATTGTTCTCATGTTTAGTTATTGATAATGACAATTGACAGGTGTTGTTTTAGTACTTCAGTGAATAGTTTTACATTGCTATTGATAAAGTCACACGCGAAGCAACAAATCCTCTTAAGTTTTATGATTGATATTCATCAAAAAGTAAATAAAATATATATGTATATGTACACAATTGTTGAAGTTGTGAAATAAATAAATTTGCAATTAATCACCTGTATGACGTTTAATAGTCCGAGACAATAGAGTAAATATAAACAACGTCATTGCAATTTTATTTATATACCTTATTTATATAAATTATGTATTTCTTTCTTTAAAAATATAATAAACTCATTAAGTCTGTATAGATAAAACAATTGCAAAATGGAAACAAAGAAATATAATTTTATATGAAAATTTATGTTATTGCAGACATATGAAAAAACGTGTGTCATGAAAAAAGAAAACATTCAAAGCTATTAGGAACACTTGTGGGTATTAATTTCCATTTCAAAGAAATTATAGGAAAATGGAGACAAAAAACAAACCTCTATTATTGAGGACATTTATTTCTATATATAATAAGAAAAATCAAGCCTCTGTTATTGAGGGCATTTTTCCTATATAGAAAAAAGCTTAACAGAGGTTGGTTGAAGCCATTTTTTTCTATATAAGAAAAAATAAAGCCTCTGTTATTCAGGCCATTTTTTCTATACAAAAAAATAATGTTCTAAATAATAAATCCTCAGTTATTGAGTCAAGTTTTTCAATATAGAAAAAATCTATCGCCAGGAATGAATGACAATTTTGAAAATATTTTTTATTTTCAAATGTTTCTCTTTTATTATTGTATGTGTGAGCAATTTACACACACCGACAGCCCATGGGACCCATTTTGGGAACTGCTGGTTTAAAAGGTATTATAGCTTTGTGCAGCCCCACAAGTTTGTAACGCCGAGAAATATTGGTCGTAGACCCACCTTTAAGTATACCGATCGTAATATCTCGACGAGCTGAGTCGATCTAGACATGTGTGTCCAATGAAGATCCCTATTATTTTTGGCAAAGATCAGTTAATATTTAATATTTTTCTGGTCGCTCCAGAGGCCGCAATTATGGCCCAAACAACGCGAATTTTTGCATGTTTTCATAAAGATCGATCAATATTTAGTGGGTCAAAGGGACCCTGACTTTTGTGTTAAAAATTACAAAATTCGTATTCTATGGCGTATATATTTTCCCCTGAAGGTATTACACCCGAGAAGTTTATAATATGTTCAAGAGAAGTGGTTGAACTTTAAATTAATACCAATTATATGGTCGTATGTACTCAGATGTTGGAGTTACACTTAAATATTTAGGGTGCTTACGTACTGAGATATTATTTAGTAACCCATTACCACACTAGATGGCGGAATTTTCCATGAGATTCCAGTTATGGTCAAGGACAACGCCTATAATTTTCGGTAATGATCAAATAATCATTTTGGGATGAAATGGACCGAAAACTTATTTTTTTTTTTGTGTTTTTTTCGAGTCGATCTATAGGCCACAATTGAAAGCCGAACATCACAACACAACCCACGGTGAAGGGAATATGGACAAGTAATTGGAAGGACTGAATATTAGTAATATTCGGAAAATATTTCAGTGTAAGAAAAAGATCCTGTTGACCTCTAATGTTCTTGCCCCATTATAACTATATCACGAAATATTGTCCAGGATCAGAATAAACACCAGCAGAAAGTTAGAGTTCCGTGGTAGGTGTGTAGGGTACCGTATGGTCGGCACCGTCCGACTTTACTAAAAGAAATCAGGCCTCAGTTATTGGGACTATTTTTTCTATGTAGAACAAATCAAGCCTCAGTTATTGAGACCATTTTTTCCATATAGAAAAAGTCAAGCTTCAGTTATTTAGGCCCTTCTTTATATAGAAAAAAACAAGCCTCAAGCTTCAATTATCTGAGTTATTGAGAATATTTTTTCTATACAGATAAAATAAATTGAGGACATCTTTTCTATGTAAAAAATAATGCCTCATATAATGAGTAGATATAGGAAATATCAAACCTATGTTATACATGCAATGTTTTTAGAGAAAAAAATCAAGCCTCAGGTATTGGGGCCATTTTTAAAGTCAAGTCAATTTTTTCTGGCTTCCTAGAGTTCGAAGTCTCTCAATTTCAATATTGTTATAATATTTATCAAAAGTGAATATCCTCATTAAAATATAAATACATGTCACATTCACTGACCTCAATAGTTTTAAACATTGGAAATTTCCTCAATAATACATTCTTATTTAAGTTCCTTACATACAAAAACCTCTTCACACTGCATTTATGGTTAATAAATTAAAAAACAAATCTCGTTTTAAGCACATCGTGCGTAATTTCTCCTCACCATGCAAAAGTAAAATGTAAAGGTATTTTAGTAATTTCATTCAATAGCTTGTGGCATATTTACATATTTTGCTCGTATTGAAAGATAGCCGACTGACGAAATTACTTTGCATTGCCCATGACAGTGGTAAGGGCCATTGTCATTATTAACCGGAAATTTATTTAACACATTTCTTATGCGCTGCCAGACAAGCAAAGACAAAGCATAATGTTCAGCTGTCACGAAAGGGTAAACGAGGAAGGGGAGGTGCAGAAAAACTGCAATTTATAAAAAAACAAACGACCAAGAGAATATATTGTTAATATTATGCCAAACGCAACAGGCAATTTGAGGTAAGCACGTGTTGTACGCCAAGAAATTGTGTTGGTAATGTTTTTTCGAAGTTTTTTGTTGCTTATGTCTTTGTAAAAAATCACGAATTAATTAGTTGAGTAAATGTCAGAAAAGTGACATGAAATTTGGGTCTATACAAGAACAGTGTCCTCATAAAATTAGACATATATTGTCATATAGCCTCATTAGAGTTAGTTTTAATTTTTTTCTTCAGTTGTTCTTTGAAACCCTATTTTTACAGAAGATATTCATATACACCATTTACATAAAATCGGACAAAACTATACATGGGAGCTATATTTAAATCTGAACCGATTTTGACGAAACTTAGCACACACTATTCTGGACCTAAATCAGTACCTTATGCCAAATTTCGTGCAAGTCGAAAGATATATGGGGACTTTGGTGGCCCATTTTCCTTAAATCGGACGAAAATATATATGTGAATCTGACCCGATTTTCTCGAAACTTAACACACATCATTCCGGGCTTAATTCAGTGCGATATGCCAAATTTCGTGTAAATCGAAAGATATATAGGGACTTTGGTGCATCATTTACATAAAATCGGACAAAACTATATATGGGAGCTACATCTAAATCTGAAACGATTTTCAAGAAACTTATCACACATCATTCTGGACCTAATGCAGTACGGTATGCCAAATTTGGTGCAAATCTAAAGATATGTAGGGACTTTTGTGCATATATCGAACGAAAATATATATGGGAGCTATATCTAAATCTGAATCGATTTTCACCAATTTCAATAGGGCTCGTCCTTGGACCAAATAAGTGACTTGTGCCAAATTTCATCCAAATCGGTTTATAAATGCGACCTGTACTTTGTTTACAATTTAACATCTACGGACATCCAGAAATCGACTCAGAAAGTGATTCTAGGCATATTCTCAAAAGGAACCATGTGTCTATCTCGTTTCCTTTTGCCTGTTACAAACATATGCACAAAGACATAATACCCTGTATCACAGTGTGGGTATAAATATTTTTTTAATCTACGCCTCAATGGTCCTTTACAAAATGGTCCCTAAAACAAAATTTTTTAAATAATATCTTCTGGTCATCCTTAAAATATTAAAAAATCTTCTTGTCATCCATAACACAATTTTTTTAAACATCTTCTGGTCTTCCTTAAAACAATTTTTTAATATCTTCTGGTCATCCTTAAAATAATATTTTTTAAAAAATATCTTCTGGTCTTCCTTAAAAAATATTTTTTATAAAAAATATCATCTGGTCTTCCTTAAATAAAAAATATCTTCTGGTCTTCCTTAAAAAATATTTCTTAAACAATATCTTGTGGTCTTCCTTTTTTTAAATATCTCTCTTGTGATGCTTAGAAAAAATATATTTTTTTAAAAACTTCACGCCTCTTGTGGTCTTTATAAAAAATATTCTTTCCATGTTAAATTTTAAACAAAGTATAAGTCGCCTTTATGATCCGAATTGGATGAAATTTGGCACAGCTCATTTGTTTGGCCCAAGGACGAACCCTATTGAAATTGGGAAAAATCGGTTCAGATTTAGATATAGCTCCCATATATAGTTTCGCCCGATTTAATGCAAATGGGGTACCAAAGTCCCTATCTATCTTTCGATTTGCACGAAATTTGGTATAGCCTACTGAATTAGGTCTAGAATGATGTGTGCTAAGTTTCGTGAAAATCGATTCAGATTTAGATATAGCTCCCATATATAGTTTCGCCCGATTTAAGGCAAATGGTGTACCAAAGTATCTTTCGATTTGCATGCAATTTGGTATAGCCTACTGAATTAGGTCTAGAATAATGTTTCCTGAAAATCGGTTCAGATTTAGATATAGCTCCCATATATAGTTTCGCCCGATTTTAGGTAAATGTTGCGCCAAAGTCCCTGAAAATCATTTGATTTGCACGAATTTTGGCATAGCGTATTGAATTAAATCTGGAATGATGTGTACACCTCCTATATATATTTTCGTCCGATTTTAAGTAAATTGTGCACTAAAGATCCACAGCTAGGCCGATTGACACAACGTATTGAAATTAGTATAAATTAATCTCTGGCAAGTTTGCTTCAAATCGGTTCAGATATAAAATATCTCGTAGCTTCCATATATAATTTCGACTTATTTATTGAGATTAAATTTGAAACAGTGCAGCATACCGAATAGCGTGTGTCAAGTTTACTTTAAATCGATTTACACAAATCTGTCCCACTGTGCGCAAACGACTCTAAACTTGCCCAAATGAAATGAAATTTAGCATAGGTTCCAGAAAGATATAAAAATATCATATTTAAGTTCGTTCAATTTCATGTCAAAATTCCTTCAAAAAGGCGACGGCTTTTCGGATACATATGTAGAATATACCCAAAGTGGTGAATGGTATCATATAGTCGGCCCAGCCCGACTTTACTACTTTCCTTACTGGTTTTTAGTTCCTTTTTTGCCTTTTGTCAATAACACCGATAGGAGATATTGTATCCATTTTTACGATTACCTATCAAATTTTTGTTTCTTCGACTATCACTTTCATTTCGAAATTCCCTAATCATTTATTATCGGCCTCTTATGGTGAAGGCGTTAATATGAATTTCAAGAAATAAATGGGAAAAAAGTATTGATATGTAAATCTTTACATAACCAAAAATTAGGTGGTAACAAGGACGAGGGAAAATCCATTTTTTTTCAAATGAAGGAAATCCAAAAGCAAATCATCAGAGAATTAACGAAATATTTTCATCTTAACCACGCAGCAGACCTTTTATTTCGTTTCATTTTTAACAAGAAAATGGAAATTGTTCCCCAGAGATACAAGAATGCAAAAAAGAGGAAGTAATGATTTTGCTTTTTATTTTATTTCATCTGCTGCAACCCCTAAACCAAAAAAAATATGGTTAAGGATAAGAAGAACAAGAAGCAGATGAAAAGGGTTCCAAAGAAACATGTTCTTCACACTTGTATGACTTTGAAGGAAATATAAAAACGACAGGCACACACACACACACACACTAAAACATTGGAAATTCCAATACTTGTACATTCATCTTCAAAACAAATGCTTATAAGCAAATAATACGCGTTCGTTTCTTGTGTTGTTGTTGCTTTCTTTTCTTTCATCAGTTGTTGTATTCGGATGGATATGGCATAAGTGCAGATATCCATCTATCTAAACAAGCAAACCAGCAATTCAGTGAGTCAGCCAGCCAGACTGCCAGTCACTCATCCATGCCATCACAATCGTGTCTAACAATATAAATATCCTGTGAAGAAGGAAAAAAGGACTAAATAGCAACAAGAACATCACGGTCGTCTTCTTTTTCGTCGAGTTACAAGTACACCAAACACAAATAAAAGAAAAATAAACAGGAAGACAAATGGAATACGAAGGACATTGCAAGGATGGCAAACGCTGCCGAATGCCAAATGCTCATCCATTGAAATGTTCGGGAACATTTCAAGAAGTGAACATGTCGAAGTGAAGGTTTTCAACGCAAATCTTTTCTTGTTTACCTGATGAGTGATTTTTGTGTTGCTGTCACTGTCAAGGCTTATGGTGTTGTTGTTGCTGCTGGTGCTCCTGCTCCTTCTGTGTTTTATGTGGTTGCTTTTTGCTTGTCCTTTTCAAAGTAGCAAGCCATTCAAAGGACTGACAGTAGTCATATGGAAAAAATAATTTTCAACATTTGTGCAAGGAAGAAAACGAAGAAACAAACACACACACACAAACAAAAAAAATCGTAAAACAAATTATTCAAAAGGTACTCAAAGTAAATTGCACATATCGTTCGAGATGAATGAATATTCCAACACAACACAGTGGAATATTAATTCGAATTGGAATTGGAATGTCCACATTAGCCAACAAAAAGTAGCACATAGAAATTAAATTAAAATGATCACAAAATGATTGATACTGACTGATGGAATACGTCATAAATATTTTGTTGGGGCCACTTCAAAATTATCTACCATAAAAATTAATGAAATGACAGAAGTAGATTGCCAAAAACAATTTGAATAGGCACCCACATACAGTGATGACAGATAAAAGAGGAAAAAATAATCAAGAATTGATTCATTTTTTATGTCATGATGTTGTCAAAGAAAGGGTGTTATAAATTGTTGTTGGAGGCCAGCAGCCCCAGTACATGTGTGATAAGATGTGTGGGTTTATAGGTTAAATGTGGCAGCGACATATGGACAAATATTGTGATGTGCCAATAAATATTTAAATCGAGGTTTTTTTAATGTAAAATTTTGATTGAAATTGGTAATTTTTTGGTAGCCCCCACAATGTAGATTTTTTGTTACTGGGGAAAATTAATTCCGGCAAGTTTGGAATGGGCTTTGAAAAAATATTCTTTAAAAAATCCACACCTATTTGAGGTCATTGAAAAAATATTCTTTAAAAAATCCACACCTATTTGAGGTCATTGAAAAAATATTCTTTAAAAAATCCACACCTATTTGAGGTCATTGAAAAAATATTCTTTAAAAAATCCACACCTATTTGAGGTCACTATTTTAGGGTAATTGAGAAAAATATTCTTTAAAAAATCAACACCTATTTGAGGTCATTGATAAAATAATCTTTAAGAAATCAACACCTATTTGAGGTCATTGATAAAATAATCTTTAAAAAATGAACACCTATTTGAGGTCATTGAAAAAAATATTCTTTAAAAAATCCACGCCTATGAAAGGTCATTGAAAAAATATTCTTTAAAAATCCACGCCTATGAAAGGTCATTGAAAAAATATTCTTTAAAAATCCACGCATATGAAAGGTCATTGAAAAACTATTCTTTAAAAATCCACGCATATGAAAGGTCATTGAAAAAATATTCTTTAAAAATCCACGCATATGAAAGGTCATTGAAAAAAATATTCTTTAAAAAATCCACGCCTATGAAAGGTCATTGAAAAAACTATTCTTTAAAAATCCACGCATATGAAAGGTCATTGAAAAAAATATTCTTTAAAAAAATATTCATTGAAAAAATATTTTTTAAAAAATCCACGCCTATGAAAGGTCAATGAAAAAATATTTTTTAAAAAATCCACGCCAATGAAAGGTCATTGAAAAAAGATTCGTTAAAAAATCCACGCCTATAAAAGGTCATTGAAAAAATATTCTTTAAAAAAATCCACGCCTATGAAAGGTAATTGAAAAAATATTCTTTAAAAAATCCACGCCTATGAAATGTCACTGAAAAAATATTCTTTAAAAAATCCACGCCTATGAAAGGTCATTGAAAAAATATTCTTTAAAAAATCCACGTCTATGAAAGGTCATTGAAAATATATTCTATAAAAAATACATGCCTCAGATGGGCTTTAAAAAATCCACACCTATGAAATGTCATTAAAAACCTATTCTTTAAAAAATCCACGCCTGTGTTGGTCTTTGAAAAAATAATTAAAAAAATAAATTTATTGAAAATTCCATCCCAATGTGCTTTTAATGAAGAAAATAAAGGCAAAAAATGTGAAATAAAATCTGAGACCACAGCGAAGATGATAATAACCAGTTTCCAGAATGAAGTAAAAAACACACATACATATACACACACGTACAAGACACAACAAGTCTGCTAAAAAAGAATCCTTTTCTTGTTAACGATAAAATTTTGTAATCACATCTTAAGAAAAAAATCGCAATCTTAAAATTACCTACCGACAAAAACTAAACCAACAACAAAACGAAAATGGGGTTTATTTTGTATTGAATGAAAGTATGAAATGGTAGACAATACGGCCGAACGACCGACAGACGGAGAAACGAAATTTAAATCGAGTAAAATAAGTACTCATCAAATTTAAGAGGCCAGTGGAAATTATTGTTCTTGCCGTTTGGTTTATGTCTAATATACCTTTGGCTAAAGACACAACGTCAGTCCGTCCAGCCATTTCAATTCATGCATGTATAGTTGAACGTCTGTGCCCTGTCTTCTTAGGCCATAATCATAAAATAAAAAAAAAGAAATACAACGAAACGAAATCTATCTATAAAATTTCAAACATGGATTAAAATGCAGTTGAAAGTTCTTCTGCTTGGTATGGCCCCGTCTTCGCAGCCGTTGTTCTGCAGCAACTTCGCAAAAGGATTTTTTCATTGTAGTCATTTATTATGCACAGCTCATGCTTGACGCAATAAAAAATGCCGTGTGCTGTATTTTGTTGTTGTTTTCTTCTTTCTCCATTGTTGATTTTATGTTCGTTTACTCAGCTCTTTAACGAGGAAGATTCTTGAAAATCAACTCCACATAATCATAACTACCTACCGACAAGCGACAAGTGCTTGCCACTTTGAAATTCTGTTGTTGCTGTTTTTTTATGGGTTTTTATGTTGTGCGGCGCGTCGTGTAAGCCGTTAGCTGTCTGATTGTTGTAAATCAAAGAAACACCCAATCGTGTTGTGCTTTTGCCCCTTCTTTTTCCACAAAGGGAAAGGGGAAGGGCAAATCAAAATTATAAAATGAAATGTGATTTTTTTCTAGGTAATATATGATGATATTGAATCAATCATTAGCTTTTAAACAAATAAATGTACATCACCAGACGACAGGTGGTTTTTCCTGGTATTCTTAGAATAAGAATTTTATTGAATTTTTTAATTGATCGCATTTACATTCCATTTAAGTTTATTACTCCTATTTATGGAATGACTGAACTATTTGTTATTCAAATGAAAATTGATGACGACGAATTGTCTGAAAGCTCTAATTGAATATGTTAGAATTTATATGTTTAATTAATTATTGTTTAATGAAAACTGAATTTATTCAATATAATCCAAGATGAATTTTGGATTTCGAACGAGTATTTCAAAATATTAGAAGTAGATTAAAAAAAGAGTCAAATATGAACGAATATCAACATGACTGGCCTTCATGTTAATTCACGTGGCTGAAAAGCAAAAGGTTTAGTTTTCGCCCAATTTTATTTCTTACCCTTTATGCATTTTAAACATCAATAGAAAATAAAAGGATCCAATCGGACCTCAAGCTCTACCTGTGGGAAATTTTTTAAAACTATCCACGGACCTGGTCCTAAACTAGACTTGTTCCGAAGGTAGTATAAACATGTGTATGGGTCCGTTAATTAATTAGTTTTCGATATTTGAACTCCATATTCCCTGTAGCATGAAGTTTCATTAAAAAAAGGTTGTCGTAATCAGAATCGAAAGTGCTTCTTTTTGCAAATTATATACAATATTTGGAATCCCATACGTCCCAGTGTATGAAGTTCTTCGCAAAAAATACTGTTGTAATCGGCATAAAATAGGTACAAAAGTATCATAAGACCGGAACAGGTTAAGTTTAGATATTTTGAAGGTCTCACGAAAATCACCCGAAAAAATGTAATTTGAAATGGTTTAATTTAAATATAAAGGACTGCTAAGTTTAGACCCCGCAGAATGTTTCATTCGTTATATATTATGTATATGTTTTAATCATGGAATATCCGATTTGGCTTCATATGAAATTTACAACTTTTTATACCCTACACAACTATATTGTCAGGTATTATAGCTTTGTGCAGCCCAAGAGTTTGTAACACCGCGAAATATTGGTCCTTGACCCACCTTTAAGTATACCGATCGTCATATCTCGACTTACAGAGTCGATCTAGACATGTGTGTTCGTCTGTCCATTATAATTTGTAAACACGATACAGGCCACAGTTATGGATCAATATTCACGACATTTTTCATGTAGAATGGGTTCTGGCCAATGAAGACCCCTATTGTGTTTGGTAAAGATTGATTAATATTTAGGAGATGAAATGGACGAAGTACTTAATTTTTGTCGTTTTTTACATAGAGAAGAGGATTGGGCCAAAGAATGAGCATGCCTGTTTTGAAAAAGATCAGTCATTTTTTAGCGGGTCAAATGGACCATGACTTTTGTGTGAAAAATTACAAAAAATTGCGTACATATTCAATTTTTGTAGGACATAGACCCGAGAAGTTGACAGTATATCCAAAAGAAGTGGTTGACCTTTAAATTGATACCAATGTATGTATGTACTCTGATGTGGGAGTTAAACTTAAATAATTATGGTGCTCACGTATTCAGATATTATTTAGTAACCCATTACCATTAGATGGCAAAAATATAGCGCTGATCGCTTTAAAAATTTTCCAAGAGGTTCCAGTTATGGTCAAGGACAACGCCTATAATTTTCGGTAATGATCACATATAAAATTGTGTATGTAGTGGACCTAAAACTTAATTGTTTTTTTTTTTCGAGTCGATCTATAAGCCACATGCCGCACATCACAACAAAACCCACCGTGAAGGGAATCTGGACAAGTAATTAGAAGGGCTATACTTAATATTGGGAATATTCGGAATATATATCAGTGTAAGGAAGAGGTGCTGTTGACCTCTAATCGGTCAAGATGGTGTAACTATCACGAAATATTGCCCAGGCTCGAAATTAACATCCGCAAAAAGTTAGAGTTCCGTGGTAGTTGTGTAGGGTATTGTATGGTCGGGCCGTCAGACTATACTGCTCCGCTCACTGGTTTCAAATTGTTGATGTGCAAAGTACGATTAAATCGGATTTCAATACGATTGATATTACATTTACAAATTTTAAAAAAATATGACACTTTATGAGGAAGGTACCAGAAAGAGTGAGCCGATAGGTCCATTGTACGAAATTAAAAAAAATCAATATTTTGAACCTTTGTATGATGAAAGTATTAGGCGGAGGTTTGGTGAAAATATTACGAAGTATACGTTATGAATCAAATTTTATCAATTTTAAATATATATAGAAATTGGCCCATTAATCTCGTTGTCAGACATGATCCAGGCCTTCACACATCGTTTACATGGGAAAAAATGTCCACCACACTTTATATATACGTCCGGAAAGTGAAGCGAACACGTATATACCAAGCAAATTAGTTTGTTTTATCCAAGGTAAGCCAAATATAGACTTAGTAGAAAAAATATATATGCAGTTAGAATTTGGAATGATTTGTGTCCTTTTGTATAATTCTTAGGACGCTTCTCCATCTATTTAATGAATCTCACATTACGGCCAACATTTTTTTGTAAAGGTTGCCAGCGTTACAGTAAAAATGAACTATTGTGATGAATTTTATCGTCAGTATTACGTATATTTTTAGCAAGTTCGTTATAACAAAATTAAAATATAAGAAAACGGGACGGAATAAATAGTTCGTTATATCCGTAATTCTCTCTCTAGTGTAAGGATTTTTATGAAAAATATGTCTTAAAACTTTGGGTCCCGGAAATATGGTCGTTATAACCGGTTATAAGCGTACTCGACTGTATTTGCAAGTTTTGTCTCTATTGCTAACAAAAGTTTCGAGATTTTTATATTTTTCTGATCTTCTTCGTATCTTAAAACAGCTAATTGATTGTATTTTATGGAAAATAATTGTCCTCAAGCTAAGTTCACCGTCATAATCGTTACACACGCATGCATTTTTAATATAAATTGTCACAACATGACATTGTTGTGCAAAATGTAAAAAATTAAAGCTATGGCGAATGTATTTACTCCCTATTGAGATATCTCATAGCGTAACAAATATTCTAACCAAAAATGATCAGTATTGGTCCACTTTTGAAGGTAGTCTCCATACAACGGTACTTCCCAAATTTAGGTATTTTGTAGAGTTTGATTAGATTTTTTTTTTTTTTTTTTGAAATTTTATTATTCTCATTAAGGTTGATAAAGGGGCCCCCCCCATTCTCGGTGTCAAAAAATTTTATTTAGTTTTTCGAATCTACACTAATTCAAGAATACCCCTGCAAAATGTCAAGTGAAAATCTCAAGAACTCTTGAAGATATAGTCGATTTATTGTGTCAGCATTAAGTGACGGCAAGAGAGATTCTCAACCTATAAAAGCATTTGTCTCGAAGCAGTGTTCTACGAATGGCGAACACGTTAACTCAAAAACTAATAATCCAATCGGTTCCAAATTTTGATACGTTTCTCTGGGAGTGTATATCTATCGTATGAACTAAGATAAAGTAAATCGATGAAGAAGTTCCTTATTTTTTAACTTATTTTTTTGGTCAAAAATTGACGAATTTCCAAAAAAAAGTTTTAAAGGTCCGATATTTTGTTAATTTTTAAGCGAAGTCAACAATCCTAGTTCACACGAGAGCCAGACATGTACTCTTTCTAACACCCTTAGAATTTCCGGATTTCGATGTCCCAGTGAGGAGTTACTCGCCATCAAAAATGACTTTTCTTTAACCAACAAAAACCAAATTTTGCAAATTATTTTTCTTCTCTTTTAAATCATTAATTATATATGTGTAAAGTTACAAACCTTAACATGCATTGGTATTCATTTACCAGCCCAATGAAAATCTTGAAAATTTTAAATCGAGAATGGGTCCCCTTAAATCAAAATCAGGTTACGTTAATGATCCCACAGGAAGCGGCGTACAATTTATTTTTTTACACCAGGACTGAAAGATTTCCCACGAACGCCTGGGGGATTTATGTATCACATCCGTTTTCGTTTTCTTATTGGATTCATATTTTCGAATTAACAACATTTAGTTTGGAGTATTAAAATTAATTTACGGTGCTTGGATCATTTTAGAGACAAATCAACTGATGTAAAGCAAATTGTATATAAATTTTTATAGCCAACTAGCTGAAATCGTGGCGCTTCACTGCCCCTACTAAAGTTATTAACATTGGGTAGTTAACGTTGAAAACTATTTGTAGGTATTTCGTAGTGTGTCAGTCCGATTAATATCGCTTAGATACCTGATCCTTGTTAAGTTTGAGTTATGTAATTTTTAATTGTTTTATTGCCAAGAAAAATTCACAATAATGCATTATCACATCATAATATTTTTACCGGACCTAGATATAGTTTTGTTATTCTTAAGAAACCAGGATCAAGTCCGAAGATAGGATTTGTGGCATTTGAGTTAGTTATTTCCTCTATAGATCCTCGAAATATATCAGCTATAATGATAAGCCACCACAGATTTCGGACTTTATAACTTTTATTCCACAATCAGCATTTCTCTTTTGGATATATCCCATATTGAATTCATAGTCTTTTTCTTCAATGGTGGTTGCATTTTTCAAATTAAAAAATCCAAAATTTTATTTTTTTCACAAATTGACAAAATGTAAAAATTAAAATGTCAAAAATTACCCAAATTTTCTTCCAATATGTAGATAACGGAGAGATGAAAAACAGCAGTCGTTAGCGGCATTACTGAACTGGTGGCTTTTATCATTACTGATAATAACATAAAAGAACCAAAAATTATGAGTCGAACATTATCGATTTGGACCAATTTTGTTAATTCTTGGTCACTTAAGAATTGTATGTAATTATCTGCGTATCATAAAAATTTTATGAGCCGATTTTTTTAAGATATTCAAATATATGCATAGAAAATGAATATTAGTCCAGAGGTATGATTACTATTGATGCTATAATTCCTCGTCATCGCGGAATTTTCGAAGTTTATCTTGCCTATCTTACTTACATGGGTTGGCTGACTTACTGCGAAAATTTCAGAAAAATCTATTTAGCGGTTTTTGTGTCAAAAAACAAAAGAGTTTCCATTTTCTACATTTAGATTAATTAGTTATGATGTATAGTTACTTTCGATGCGATAACTCCACATCCACGCGAATTTTTGGAAGTTTATATAGCCTTTTGTTGTTGTTCTCTATTTTCACTAAAGCGATCTTCATTACCATAGATTTTCCCTAAACATTTCATTGAAAATAAATGACAACTAAAGTATCACAAACAAATGTCTATTCTAAAGAACAGAAAAAAACCCATAGCTCAAAATAACTAAAATAACCGTGAGATTGTATATAACGACATACAGATATTTTGTTTTATTCTAAGCCACACAACAACAACAACACATTTATTCTATGAATTTTATTTGAAATATGAACTTGTTCGTTTTGACGCAACTGAGCTAAACTAAACCTGCATGCCCGTGTGTGTTTGTTAGACTTTAGTAATACCAAGGGATTACCGCAACAAATTCCCATAGTTTGTGGATTTAAAAAAAAAACTATGGGAGGTGACCTAAAAAATGGGAACAACATGGTAGCAGTACCTGTATGTAACTATGTTACTGTTAGTGCATAAAAAATTACTACACACAAAATATTTAACTACTAGAGAATGTAGAATTTACATTCTCCAGGAGTTAAATATTTTGTAGATAAATTTTGTAAGGGAGAAGGGTGTTGTGTTAAAAACAAAACAAAACAGCTGTTTGATTTATAAAGGCATGATTTAAAATTTATCGAAACAAAATAATGCTCACCTATTATTTTATCTATAGACTGGGCAGACTGTCTGTCGGGTTTCTTCGATGTCTCTTCTTTTTTTTATTTCGTGAAATTAATCCTTTAATCCAGGAACATATTATTGATATGTCCAAAAGATCGATGACGGCTGATAAATGTCATTAAGTTGTCGTAGAAATTCTGTACTTGTTCTTGACCAAACAAGGTCGATTTTGTTGTGGGGGCTTTGATTGGTTATGTTTGTTTTTGTTTTAATTGATTGCTTGTTTGTTTTATACACTTCTTGCTATAATTATAGCAAATTAAAGACACTTTTTCACATTAACTTTTTGTTAAAAAACAAGTAATTCATTTTTTTTTTCTTTTTTGTTATTATTTTTCTCGTTTTCTATAATAATTATTGTTGTTGTTATTTTTATTATCACAAAACAAAATGGGATGAGATTATCAGTTGACGATAATGTCGAAGAATGAGAGAGAGAGAGGAGTCAGTCACAACACCACACCATATTCAACATTCAATTCCAATAACGAATCGATATTGAGTTGGAGGCTATGTTATTAGGAGATAGGGAGGGCAGGCAGGCAATCTAGAATAATGGTATTGATTTTTCTTGTTTCGTTTTGTTTACATTTATAAATAAGAAAGCGCAATGACACACACTTGAGTATGATGAACGCACCACAAATGATAACAAGTGGCTGGTTGGCTGGCGGGTTGAATTGTTGGTTGGGCTGGTCGCCTGGCTTGTTGGATTGTGTTCGGAGATTGATTGCATTGATCGATTGCTGCCAGGTCGGGGCTATTATCTGTTTGTTTGTTGTTGGTTTGTTTTCTTTGAAGACACACACAGACAATCTTCAAGTAATCGATTATTTGATATTCACTTGGTTTATTTTTTGTTTCACATTTATTTTAAAAAAAATGTAAGACTTTGAAGTTACACTCTTTCTCTTTAATTATTTTTGTTTTTTATCAATTGATTTCTTTTTATTTATTTTTTCTTCGGTTAATTTTATTAAAAACAATTCACTTTTCACAATTCACATTTGTTATATTATTCGTAATTAAGCACAGCTTGTTTTATTTTTAGTTATAATTTCCAAATTCAAAACTTTCCAAATAATTTAAATTTTTATGCATAACATTAGCTAATATAAGTTAGGCTTATATGGGCATGCGAAGGGCAGGCTTAAACAAGAAGAAACAAAACAAAAAAGGCAACACAAAGAAGCCCTCCAATTTTGGATAACAACAAAACACAATAATACAACGGGCCAAATTAAACGAAACAAAACACAACGCGTAATCCACTCCGCACACAATCAAGACGTAACATAACGTATTCGGTTTTAAATCAAATCAAAAATTTGTTTTCTTTGTTTCTTGTTATTCACTCTCAAACACCTGTTATTATTTATTAGTTTTAATCAATACATATATTTTTGTTAATTATTTTTAGTAACATAAATTATTTTCTTTATTAACATTTCATTCACATATAATTTAAAGTAATTTGTTTTCGAGAAACACATGTTTTGTTGCAGACAAACATTTATTTTTATTTATTCACATTTACGCGCTCACATATCGATCTCATCGTTAAACGGCAAGCAAACTCAAACTAAATTAAAGATCCCAAATGAAAACAAGAAATACCCATGCACTCCACTGAGTGTGTCTCAAACGTGTCTTCACAAATATGATTATGGGGAGAGCGCGAGAACATGCGATAATGATTTGTACAAGAAATTTCTCTCGCATGGTTTGTTGGTTTACCTGTTGCTGTTGTTGGCTCTCACAGAGTATTAATGATCATTTGGGCGAGTGTAAACAGTAATGTCAATGTAGTGTTTTTTTCCACTACATTAAATAACATGTTATGTTTGTTTATTCTGTTTAAATCATACCGAATTAAGCAAAAGTCTGAAATAATCAACAATAAAAGGAGATATAGCGTGGTTTTACACTATTGGTGATTGGGATTGGTGTTGAGAGTTTTTTTCACTCTCTCATTGGTAATTTGAGAGTATTTACAGATGCGCTATTTTTAATTTTGTAACAAGCGTACATTTTTTTACCTCTACCAATGAGAGAGAGAGAAAACTCTCAACACCAATCCTAATCACCAATAGTGTAAAACCCCGCATATAAACACTTTTGGCCAAAACTGAAGCAACTAAAAATGCCAGGTTAATAAATACCTCATAACTTTTTTCAAAAATAAAGATTTCATTTGGTTATTTCTGTTATAAATCGGTTCTTTATTCGCTTTAAAAACAAAAGCATTAATGTAAACTTCATTATGAAATAATAAAACCATTTATGGATAAGGAAATTGTGTCAATTTTTGTTTGGACAAAACTAAAGCAACTCTACAGTACAAATAGATGAGCTCTAAAATGTTAGTTATTTTTACCGTTTTAATTATTGTGTCCTATAGATCAGTTTTAAATGGATTCTATCACAATGGCATGTGTATGGTAATCAGTTTTGACTTACTACCAAAAAATATGTAAAAATGGCTAGAAACAAATATGTACAATACTCCCATACAACAGCTTATTACCAGTGATTGTGAAAATAATTTATCACAGAAAAATATTCCATGTTGCCTTTCGCAAAAGCTCAAACCAATTAGAATCCGACTCGGTTGATAAATATTATGCTTTCGGATTAATAAAAGTGAAATATTAAAGACTCATGCATAAGTCTTTAATGAAAGCCTCATGTCAGAGTCTTTAATATTCAGGAGTGTCAATTAGGGATACGTAGTCGAGCGCAAAAGTCGACTTTTAGATTTTTCGGTTTTTGCTTCTGACCAAAAAGTCGATTTTTAGACTTTTCGATTTTTGCCTTTGACTAAAAAGTCGACTTTTCGATTTTGTCAAAACTGTCCAAAATCGATTTTCAACTTTTACTGACTTCTGAAAATCGACTAAAAATTTTATTTTTTATATTAGTTATTGTTAACAGACAAAGTAAAGTTCCGGAAAGTGCAATTTTTCGCTATGGTTCCTTTCGCTGAAGAAAATATACTGCTTATTTGGAGGTTTCAGCTTGGCAATAACCTTCAAACATACCACAAAACATGTCTAACATTGGTTGCGGAAGTAAAAAATCAGGTGTTTATAATGGCCAACACAATCATCAGATCTTTACCCTATAGAAAAATCGTTCGAGTATCATAGATAGCAAAATCGAAAGAATTTCACAAAGTTCAGGATGCAAAGAATAGTATACCCAAGGATTAAATTTATTGATTCAAATTGGTTTTTATTGATTCAATTGGGCGAGATCTCTTGGTAATTATAATAAGAATCCGGAAAAGCAAATTCGGTATAGTTCAAGGTTTTGAGTTATGACAATACACTTTCTTTTCTTTTCGAAATTGTTGCTTATATCATTCCAGAGACAATAAATAGATATTTATTTTCCACTTTTACCCTACCCTTGCTCAAAAACCCATATATTTCGTTGGGGAATCAGAAATCCATTCTTTTTCGGCAGATGGCTGTACTGATAGATTCCTCGTAAAGTATCGTTCAACCAATTTCAGATGTATGATGTTTTTTGTGTTTAGTACATTCAGTTGTTAGTTACAGGATGGTGAAAATAAAAATAATCGGTACATTTTACAATTTTTCTTTGACAAAGCGAAAATGCAGGCCAAGCGGCTAAAATTGTAAATTTTGTTTATGGTTCCGATACTGTAACAACCAATTATGTACAATTTTGTTTTCGTAGAATTTTTGTTCTGGAGTTTTTGATGTTAAAGATGGACCTCGGCAGTCGAAAATGTCGATAAAATCGGAGAAATGATCGAAGTTGACCGGCATGTTAGCATTTGTAACATCGCCCAAGAGTTAAAAATCGACCATAAAACTGTTTTAAGGGAACCCCCCCATTCTCCATTTTTATACCCTTCACCACACTGTGGTACAGGGTATTATGTCTTTGTGCATATGTTTGTAACAGGCAAAAGGAAATGAGATGGACCCATGGTTCCTTTTGAGAATATGCATAGAATCACTTTTTAAGTCGATTTAAGCATGTCCGTCCGTCCGTCCGTCTGTCTGTCCATGTATTTTTGTGAGCAAAGTACAGGTCGCATTTATGATCCGAATTGGATGAAATTTGGCACAGCTCATTTGTTTGGCCCAAGGACGAACCCTATTGAAATTGGGAAAAATCGGTTCAGATTTCGATATAGCTCCCATATATATTTTCGTCCGATTTAATGTAAATGGTGCCCCAAAGTCCCTATATATCTTTCGATTTGCACGAAATTTGGCATAACGTACTGAATTGGGCCTAGAGTGATGTCTGCCAAATTTCGTGAAAATCGGTACAGATTTAGATATAGCTCCCATATATAGTTTCGTCCGATTTCATGTAAATTGTGCACCAAAGTCCCTATATATCTTTCGATTTGCACGAAATTTGGCATAACATACTGAATTGGGCCTAGAGTGATGTCTGCCAAATTTCGTGAAAATCGGTGCAGATTTAGATATAGCTCCGATATATAGTTTCTTCCGATTTTGGTACAGCCTAATTATTTAAGTCTAGAATGATGTCTGCCAAGTTTCATGAAAATCGGTCCAGATTTAGATATAGCTCCCATATATAGTTTCGTCCGATTTCATGTAAATGGTGCACCAAAATCCCTATATATCTTTCGATTTGCACGAAATTTGGCATAACGTACTGAATTGGGCCTAGAGTGATGTCTGCCAAATTTCGTGAAAATCGGTACAGATTTAGATATAGCTCCCATATATAGTTTCGTCCGATTTCATGTAAATTGTGCACCAAAGTCCCTATATATCTTTCGATTTGCACGAAATTTGGCATAACATACTGAATTGGGCCTAGAGTGATGTCTGCCAAATTTCGTGAAAATCGGTGCAGATTTAGATATAGCTCCGATATATAGTTTCTTCCGATTTACTGTAAATGGTGTACCAAAGTCCCTATATATCTTTCGATTTTCACGAAATTTGGTATAACGTACTGAATTGAGCGTAGAATGATGTCTGGTATGTTGCGTGAAAATCGGTCCAGATTTAGATATAGCTCCCATATATAGTTTCGTCCGATTTCATGTAAATTGTGCACCAAAGTCCCTATATATCTTTCGATTTGCACGAAATTTGGCATAACGTACTGAATTGAGCCTAGAGTTATGTCTGCCAAGTTTCGTGAAAATCGGTCCAGATTTAGATATAGCTCCAATATATATTTTCGTCCGATTTCATGTAAATTGTGCACCAAAGTCCCTATATATCATTCGATTTGCACGAAATTTGGCATAACATACTGAATTGGGCCTAGAGTGATGTCTGCCAAATTTCCTGAATATCGGTCCAGATTTAGAATAGCTCCCATATATAGTTTCGTCCTTTTTAAGGTAAATGGTGCACCAAAGTCCCTATATATCTTTCGATTTGCATGAAATTTGGCATAGAGTACTGCCTTAGGTCCAGAATGATGTGTGCCAAGTTTCAAGATAATCGGTTCAGATGTAGATATAGCTCCCATATATGGTTTTTTCCGATTCTATGTAAATGGTGCACCAAAGTTCCTATATACCTTTCGATTTGCATGAAATTTCGCACAGCGTACTGAATTAAGTCTTGAATGATGTGTGCTAAGTTTCGGAAAAAATTGCTTCTAGTTTCGATATCGCTGCAACATATTCATATATATTCGTCCGATTTTACATAAATGGTGCATCAACCTTCTAATGTTTGTCCGATTAACATGATTTTTTTCACAACGTATCAAGTTGGAACTTGAATAACGTTATTGCGTTTTGTTGAAATTGATGTAGATGCTGTCATAGCTTCCATATGTATTTTGAATGGATGTCTAAATGAAATTTAAATTTTAACAGTGCTGCGAGCGAATAGCATGTAATAATTTTGCTATAAGTCGTTTTTCATAAATTTGTCCCATGGTACGAAGTCGACTTTAAATGTTAAATGTGCCCGAATGAAATTAAATTTATCATAGGTTGCAGAAATACTTGCGTATGTTCCTTGGAGGGGATACATATGTACAATATACCCAAAGTGGTGAAGGGTATAATATAGTCGGCCCAGCCCGACTTTACTGCTTTCCTTACTGGTTTATATTTAAGATTTTAAATGGGCTGGTAAATGAATACCAATGCTTGTTAAGGTTTGTAACTTTGCACATATATGTTTGAAGATTTAAAAAGGAAGAAAAATAATTTACAAAAAATTGTTGTTGTTGTTTTTTGTGATTAAAAAAGTCCTTATTTTTGATGGCGGGCATGATAACTCCTCACTGGAACATCGGAAACCGAAAAACCCAACGGTGTTAGAAGGAGTACATGTCTGGCTTTAGTATGACCTAGGATTATTGACTTCGCACAACAATTAACAAAATGGCGGAACTTTAAATTTTTCTTTGGAAAATCGCTTATTAAAAAATAAGGAAGATCTTCACCGATTGGCTTTCTCCTAGTTCATACCATTTACAATTGACCAGAAACGGCCAGAATTGGTCAACAGGAGAGGTGTCATGTTCCACCAGGACAACGCTAGGCCACACACATCTACAGTGACTCGCCAGAAACTTCGGGAGCTTGGTTGGGTTGCATCCGTCATACATTCCGCACTTGGAACCAAGCGATTATCATATTTTTCATACCTTGCAAAATTTTTTTAATGATAACAATTGGTATCTAGGGAGTATTCTGAAAATCGACTACTAGAGTTTTTTTGCAAATAGAGAGCAGGACTTCTATGAGAGTGGCATTATGGAGTTATCTTTAAAATGACAACAGATCATATAGCAAAACGGTACATATTTGGCCCAAATCGCACATTCCGAAGCATATTAAATAAAGTCCTATAATTCATATAAAAATAGTGGATTTCTTTTTCTCCAAACAAATGAAATGTGTCCAAATGTGTATTTTGGAGACAAACACTTCGTTATTAGGTCCACGTTTCGTTATAGACCCCACACAACGGTACCACCTTATTTTTGGTATTTTGAAGATTGTAGCAATGTTTCCATCTGAAGGGCTATAATTTAGCATTTCGTGTTCTTGGAATGTGAAAAAATCGTTGTTGAAAATGTTGGTGATGGGACCATTTGTTGACAGAGTCATAATTTAATTGTACAGCTCAATTCTCTACATGTTGAACGGATGTCTTAAAAAAATTATTGTTGAACATTTTCGAAATCGATCAATATTTTGATATGACCGCCATAAAAACGAATTGGCCCACATTCGATATAAGTGGCGTAATTTGTCATAAAAAAACTTCTCATACATTTTTTAGTGTAGGTCCAGGTTGTAAATAACCCTCATAGAAAGGTCATGTTTTCCAACCAGAGGCTCTGTAATTTGGTATTAAATTATTTCAGATGAATAGTGAAAGTCCCTATATAAAATTGACAGAAAGTTAAAGTCCGGTGTAGGCGAATAGCGTATCACAGGGTCTGCACGATTCAGCTATACTACTCTGCTTACTGGTTTCAAATTAAATTAAGTGTACAGTATTTATATATTTATTGCACTATTCGGCAAAATGGATAAAGGAAAATTCCTTTTGGGGACGTAAGCCCCCAAAAGGAATTTCCTGTATAACATTTTTAACCCAAGGCTTAATTTTTTGTAGTTTTCATATAACCTAATTTAATAAAAAAATTAATACATGATTGAGGTACAATTGTATTATTTTATTCAAATTTGTTTACGCGTTTTCTCTCAAATCACTTGATTTGCATTACTGATCATTATTAAGTTGAGAGTAAATTGGTGGGGAAACAAATGAGAGCTACGTAAACAACTCTCAGACAATGGGGGGATTTGCTGTTGTTGTTGTGTACCTGTAAACATGCAATTAGCGCCACATAGCCATTGTTTTTGTTGTTACTTTTTTCTCGTGTGTATCTTTCTGTTGCAGTTAGCTTGAATTTTGATGGTGAGTATGGGGAGAGCGGATTAGTTTGGTCTATTCAGTGCAAGCAAACTTGGTTATGCTTTATATGGTGGGAAAGTTGTTGTTGAAATTTCAAATTAAAGAGTTAATAACAGCTTGAAATGAATGATACAGACGGAAACGGTTGTTTTAATCCAACCTCTATCCCCCTAATAAATATTACGTATTTTGTTATGTTTTAGCAAGAACTTTTATGAACATTCGGGCATTGAAATGTACTGTGTTTTGCTGTATTATTTTTATTTTTTCAATGATACAAACATGGTAAGAGCAACAACGAAAGAAAAGTTAAAACAGAAATGGTATATCAAACCACAAGCTCGACCAAAACAAACGAACAAAATCTGAACAACGTCATTCGTAATCGAGTTGGTTTTTTTTATTCGTATTCGTATTTTATTATTGTGTAAAGAGTAACCACAAACTGGCAGATAGAATTTCCCATGGCTATAGAGAAAATATCTAAATAGGGTTTCTGTGCGTTGAACAAATATAATTTAAAAATCCATGCCTCAGATGGGCTTTGAAAATACATAATTTAAAAATTCAGGCCTTAGATGGGCATTGAAAAAATATAATTTAAAAATTCAGGCCTCAGATGGCCTTTGAAAAAGTATTATATAAAAATTCAGGCCTCATATAATCCCCGAAAAAATCAACTTAAAGCAGTGAGCGGAGCAGTATAGTCGGACGGCCGACCATTTGATACTCTACACAACTTCCACGAAACTATAACTTTCTGTGATTCTATATTCTGAGCTTGGGCAATATTTCGCGTCAAAATATATTACAAATATTCAGTACAGCCCTTCTAATCACTTGACCAGATTCCCTTCAGCGTGTGTTGCGTTGTGATGTTCGGCTTCCAATTTTGGTCTATAGATCGAATGGAAAAAAAACAGTGAGCGGAGCAGTATAGTCGGACGGGTCCGACCATACGATACCCTACACAACTTCCATGAAAATCTAACTTTCTGTGGTTTTATATTTTGAGATTGGGCAATATTTCGCAATATTCAGTCAGCAAATGTTACTAATAATCAGTACAGCCCCTCTAATTACTTATCCAGGTTCCCTTCACCATGGAATGTATTGTGATGTTCGGCTTTCGACTCGAAAAGTACAAATAATTAAGTTTTCGGCCCACTTCATCCGAAAAATTATTATCTGATCATCACCTTGACCATAACTTTAACCTCATGGAACATTTCAAAGCGATCAGAGCCATATTTCCGCCCTCCAGTGTGGTAATAGGTTCCTAAATAATATATGAATACGTAAGCACATATAAATATTAAAGTGTAACTCCCGCATCCGAGTACCTACGACTATATAATTGATATCAATTTGAACGTCAACCACTCCTCTTGGATATACTATCAACTTCTCGGGTTGTGTAGGCTATAAAAATCCACGCCTCAGATAGTCCCTGAAAAATCCAACTTTAAAAAATCCACGCCTCAGATAGTCCCTGAAAAATCCAACTTTAAAAAATCCACGCCTTAGATAGTTCCTGAAAAATCCAACTTTAAAAAATCCACGCCTCAGATAGTCCCTGAAAAATCCAACTTTAAAAAATCCACGCCTTAGATAGTTCCTGAAAAATCCAACTTTAAAAAATCCACGCCTCAGATAGTCCCTGAAAAATCCAACTTTAAAAAATCCACGCCTCAGATAGTCCCTGAAAAATCCAACTTTAAAAAATCCACGCCTCAAATAGTCCCTGAAAAATCCAACTTTAAAAAATCCACGCCTCAGATAGTCCCTGAAAAATCCAACTTTAAAAAATCCACGCCTCAGATAGTCCCTGAAAAATCCAACTTTAAAAAATCCACGCCTTAGATAGTCCCTGAAAAATCCAACTTTAAAAAATCCACGCCTCAGATAGTCCCTGAAAAATCCAACTTTAAAAAATCCACGCCTCAGATAGTCCCTGAAAAATCCAACTTTAAAAAATCCACGCCTCAGATAGTCCCTGAAAAATCCAACTTTAAAAAATCCACGCCTCAGATAGTCCCTGAAAAATCCAACTTTAAAAAATCCACGCCTCAGATAGTCCCTGAAAAATCCAACTTTAAAAAAGCCACGCCTCAGATAGTCCCTGAAAAATCCAATTTTAAAAAATCCACGCCTCAGATAGTCCCTGAAAAAATCCAACTTTAAAAAATCCACGCCTCAGATAGTCCCTGAAAAAATCCAACTTTAAAAATTCCACGCCTCAGATAGTCCCTGAAAAATCGAACTTTAAAAATTCCACGCCTCAGATAGTCCCTGAAAAATCCAACTTTAAAAAATCCACGCCTCAGATAGTCCCTGAAAAATTTAACTTTTAAAAATCCACGCCTCAGATAGTCCCTGAAAAATCCAACTTTAAAAAAGCCACGCCTCAGATAGTCCCTGAAAAATCCAACTTTAAAAAATCCACGCCTCAGATAGTCCCTGAAAAAATCCAACTTTAAAAAATCCACGCCTCAGATAGTCCCTGAAAAAATCCAACTTTAAAAATTCCACGCCTCAGATAGTCCCTGAAAAATCGAACTTTAAAAATTCCACGCCTCAGATAGTCCCTGAAAAAATCCAGCTTTAAAAAATCCACGCCTCAGATAGTCCCTGAAAAATCCAACTTTAAAAAATCCACGCCTCCGATAGTCCCTGAAAAATCCAACTTTAAAAAATCAACGCCTCAGATAGTCCCTGAAAAATCCAACTTTAAAAAATCCACGCCTCAGATAGTCCCTGGAAAAGTATAATTTAAAAATTCACGCCCAGATAGTCCCTGAAAATATAAATAATGCTCCAAAATTGTTTAAGAAATAATTTAACTATAAATATTTTAAGTGTATCTATTGCAGAAATCAATCCAATTGATTTCCTTACAATTACAAAAAACTAAACTTTATTATTAAATAACATAATAATTCATGTTCAACATTCGCAATCAAATTACACATTTATTCCTCAGCAGCATACAATTCTTTTTGGAATGGATCTTTGCCAATATATTTATCCAGATTTTTATCCGCATCAACTTCCACAGCCGATAATTTAGTGAAGCCTTCATCATCGACAAAACAGATTTCGTGACCATCCGGATCGGCTAAGATTATAACACGAACAGTTTCCTTTCCCGGGGTATCCAATTCAATTAAAGGTGTTAATATTTTACCATTATTTTGGGTGATAACATCATTAATATAAGGCTGTTGGGCTTTTGGGACCGAAAAGGCAATACGACCGTAGGCCTTGGCTCTGTCCAATGGTTCGGAGATTTGTTTAAGATTCAATGCTGCCTGCATATTGCTATAGTTAAGCAGTAAGGAGTTTTCATCTTCTGACACAATGTTCATGAGCAAAATATCATGCCAATATTTTTTCGATTCCGCCAAATTGGTAACATGTAAACCAACATTAACGACAGGATCTTCAACCGTTGGTTGAGGTTCTGGTATAATGTAGAATTTATAACCATCTGGTGATAAAAGTAATTTTTTGCCATCAACATCGGTCATTGGATAGTTGTTGGCCAAGGCTCTTTCGATAGATTCCTGAGATTTTAGAACAACACCGGCGAAGTCATTGCCTAAAAAGACATATAGTAATAAAATTAAATTCTAAAAATTATAAATGGTACAAAATTTATTACAATTGATTTGAGATTTCAAGATTTTACCGCTAATTGTCGGCACAAACCGATTACGATTTGGGAGAACATATACAGTACAAAATAACTCATGAAAAAATGACTCGATTTTAGTTACTCTAAAAGTTTAATCTTAGTGCTATTTGGTCAACTATGTTATATATTAAAAATACAACGAATTTGGTTATCTTAATAATAACAAATACAAAGAAATCCCTTATACATCATAATGAGATAAATCTCTGGGTATTTTCAATATAATGTTATGCATGAATATACAAACAATAACAAATACTATTATATATGAATATGACTGACAATCTGAATGTAGTGTAAAGAATAAATAATTGGCCTAATTAAAAAAATAGATAACGTTGTGAGATATGAGTGATGTGTACTTCAATATTTATTATAACTTGACATTATGTAATTCGGTCATTAAAAGGGGAATCATTTAGCTTCCCTTCAAATCTTTAGCAATTGCTTTCATGAAGATTTTCATATCAATTTAGACATTTGTAGGCAAAAAGATTGACTAATACAATTAAAAAATTATGAGTTTATAGATATTGAAAATATTGACCATTTGTGGGGGAGTTACCAGACGTAGTGGACCAATGGGTCTCATTCGGAATTGATCTAGGCTTGTGGGTCGATTATGGAAAGCAACCAAACTCCCGGTATGATTTCAACTGGCAAAAAAAGATGTTCGCCACTCTCTGTAATTCATTTGGAATGCGCGTTGGTGGGCCATAGCAGTTAAGGTCCTCTGAAATAGCCTTCCACACATCATCGGGAGTGACTTTGATTTAACCAAAAGACCTCAAATTGTTCTTTTGTAGTAATATTAGCCATTTTGGGAAGCCTACAAATTTCATTAAACTAAACAGCAACCAGAAATAAATGGTTGCCGAAAAATTCTATTTGAAGCGACTGAAGTTGACAACAGTTGCCATCCATAATTCAAATTTGGCAGCTGGCAACGCCACTAAACTATGGTTACCAGCCGTAATCGACCCATTGGTAAATATAAGAGGTGGTACAACGTAAGGTTCAAATCGAAGAGTCCGTTAGCATAATATTATAAAATACATTTTGCTGAAGAAGTGGACGGTTATTTCACATCTTCGAACTTGAACTATGTTTAGAAGAAGAAATATTACGATGTTAAAAGTTTCGACGAAAGCGGAGAATTATCGAACATTTGCAAATCGACTCCAAACAGATTTGTTCCAAAGAAACATGGGGACTAAAACCAACATTTCGACAAGGCACATTTTTACCGTATCAAAGTGTATACACCCTCGTTAGCCATAAGGCTGAGTTGAATGTATTATTTTTATACCTTCACTCTTTTGATAACTTCGGAACTTTGGATGTACATACTTGGCGAATGTGGTAAGTATGGACCTAAGGACTACTTGTGTTTAACAGATGAATTTGCATAAATGTGAAATTTTTTTCTTTGGTAAATCTTCACACATTCCTTAAATCTCATTAAAAAAGTAATTACTATATAATATTTATTACAAATGATTACTTAGGTATTTTAGATATGTAGACCAACACAGTTATGTTCCTTGGGCGGGGCTTTTAAAGTTTTCTCTTGGGTACAACCGACTTTCAGTTGTAACTTCCGACTTTCTCATATGGATAAGTGGAAAATTCCTTAACACAAACCAACATTCTTTTAATTTATAATCAAAATAAATTTATATGTTGATTTAGCCTGATCCAGCTGTTGAAATAAATATAGAGATCGGAATATTTCAGATATGCCATTGACACTTTACACAAGGTTTACAGTTTTGCGACTATAGTCGCAATTTGCGACCTTTGTATTTTCCTTTTTACGTGTATAACACGTTATTGAGTTTTGTGGGAACTGAAAATATTCTCGGAACAGCTTTATCGAAAAATGTATTTTTCTGTGCGACTGTTTTTGAAGAAAACTACTTTTTGTGCAATTTTTTTTAATTCCCAAGCGGTAACTGCTTTATACATACATAACTATTACTCCTAGGATGTTTGGTAATGGCAATTTTATAAATCGGCCACATGTGGGCATAGCTTCCATATAACGTTTCCCCAATGTTCATTATTATTTCATTTTAAGCAATATCTTCATTTTAACCGAGTATTTTCAATTTCGTTACCACTAGTGTTGCCAATTTAGCACTTTTAGTGCTAGATTTAACACTTTTTAAACTCGTTTAGCACCAAAAAAATTGATCTAGCACCTAGCATATTTTTTAGCATTTTTATTTTTTCCGGAATTTTTGAAAAATGTTTGGTTTCATCCCAAATTTTCAAATGTTTCACGATGTGAGTTGGATTCTCCTATGTTAGAAAAATGTCAGTAAATCTGCGAAAAAGTAAAAACGCCCGAAAGTTCAAACATTTTATACCCTGTACATTGTGGTGTGTATCAAAATTTTCTTAAAAAATGGTCGGGTACTTCATATGGTGGCTGTGGTATTGTCTGTTTAAAAATGCAGCCATTTCGATGGACTATTAGGACTTTTTTTTATATGTGACGTATGTCCAAACAAAACTTGCGTAGAAAATTGTCTGCATAAATATGTCCTACCCTAAAATAACCTAGAGAATGCTGCTAAATCCTTCAAAATAACGAAAATTTTAAAGTATTCCGAAAAGTCAATTCGAACGTTACCAAAATGCCGAAAAATGTGGGGTGGTACCGCTCTTTGGGAGCTGCACCGAGCAAAACCCAATAATTAAAATTCTTGGTAGAGCTATTCTCTGTCCAATGAGAATTCAAAGTCACTTCGGTTGAAAAAGTCGCCAAAACACGAATAATGTAGGTACCTCTCTATGGGAGTTATTCGGAAACACTTTTGGTGGGAGGTGGGTAAACACCCAATCAGAATCCAAAATATTATATGTATATAGTTAGAACGAATTCAGTTGTAAAACTTAACTGGACTTAAAAGTTGCCTAATAAACAACTAATTAGGTTCAAAAACTTGCCCAAAAAATTCAAAATACCATATATTGGGGTTACCTTTGTATGGGGCCACCCTAAAAAGTTCCGATATGTCCCATTTCTAATACCAAAAACTAGGAGTAGTAGCAATGTGTACAATATTGCGAGCTGTATCGTTATTTAATCAACAGACGGACATGGCTAAATCGACATAGAATTTATATATTCTGATAAAGAATAAATAGGGTCTCAGTTGAATATAAACTCAGTCCACCTTTTGTAGAATAAATTTTTATGAAATACAGATCTCATTATTATTTCTAATCAAATTTCCTTCTATACATTTTTAGCACGTTTATCTGACACTTTTTTAATTTTTTTAGCACTTTCTAGCATTTTTTAAACAAAATCTAGCATTTTTTATCCACAAAGTTTTGGCAACACTGGTTACCACTAATGATCGTAAATTTCGCTACCCAACTTTCGTTGTAGCCATATATGAATACTTTTATTATTCGATATTTTGAGCTCCTTTTTCAACCCAATTGATTTTGGGTGTCAAGTTTCCCTACTATAAAAATAGATCTGTCCTCATTTTTTATAAACCTCTATGTAGCAGTACCCTCATTTTAATCATTTTGATGATTTTGGTATGTCCTAGGCCAAATATTCGAACCTGAGAGTCCTTAGATTAATATATGTTTTACTCCTGTCAACAATTTTGACAAAGTACCCATATAAAACTCCCGATTGTTTTTAGATATTTAGATGACCACCTATTTATGGAGGCTATAAAAACTTGGCCGACTGAATTCAACGATTTTTTACTTCTTTTCTAATGATTAAATTCTTACCCATTTCATAGCTGGTCACACCATAATTATATGTTAATTCAAAAACAAAATGTGTGGATTCTGGGCCATAGCCGACCATGGTTTTACTCCAGCGGTTATCATATGGCCTACAAAAAGTTTTATAAAGATGAGAATTCCAATATATAAAATCTTAACATTACACTCACCCATTGCATTGAGCCTCACAGCCTTCCTTGAATTCTTCGTGTCTCAATACCTATTAAATACAAGCAAAATGTAGCAATTATCTTTATCAATAATTTAACTTTTCAAGGTAGACAGACAGTTGTTGTGTAAATACATATTTTTGCCAATCAAAAATCTAACTTTAGATTTATCTCGAACATAACCAACAACACCTGTTGAAATACGACCTACCAACGTTATTGTTGTTGGTAGTATCAATTAACATCTCAGGTGCGGTTGTAATGTCTACTTGAAAACGTTCCCTTTCAGTCCATATCTACTATGAATTTAAAAAATATTCTCACTTACCTTCATGCCCAATATATTTCGAAAGAAAAATGAATTCTTGGCACGATTGCCAATTTTGAAGACATAATGCAATGCTCTTCCAGTGATTAGAGACATCTCTTTTCCAATTTATATTATCAATGTAAAAAAATCCAGCAGTTTAAAGATATAATATCACAATTTTTTAAGATTTTCCACTTATTAAGAACACTAAGTAAATGGTAGACAATTTATATAGTATATTTTATTATTATTATCACAATGTTGTTGTTGCTTTTAGTTCGTGCACAAAACTTTAATCACTTTAGTGAAACCGGTTGGTTTGCCGATTCATCAGCAAATAACAAATATTTACTTTGTGCCAATTCAAAGTGAATTTATATGCGAAAAGCGAAGGATGAGAAGAATACGAAATAAAAACAATGCTTCTTCTTACTGAATATAGAATGTGGCACTCAAGTGGATTGATAGCACCACATAGGTATATTCATTCGTTTTGGACAAACTGTTAAAAAATAATTATACCCTTCATCACATTGTGGTACAGGGCATTATGTCGTTGTGCATATGTTTGTAACAGGCAAAAATAATCGAGATAGACCCATGGTTCCTTTTGAGAATATGCATAGAATTACTTTCTGAGTCGATTTATGCATGTCCGTCCGTCCGTCTGTTCATGTTAAATTGTAAACAAAGTATAGGTCTCATTTATGATCCGAATTGGATGAAATTTGGCACAGCTCGTTTGTTTGGCCCAAGGACGAACCCTATTGAAATTGGGAAAAATCGGTCCAGATTTAGATATAGCTCCCATATATATTTTCGTCCGATTTAAGGTAAATGAGGTACCAAAGTCCCTAAATGTCTTTCGATTTGCACGAAATTTGGTACAGCCTACTGAATTAGCTCTAGAATGATGTGTGCCAAGTTTCGTGAAAATCGCTTCAGATTTAGATATAGCTCCCATATATAGATTCGCCCAATTTTAGGTAAATGGTGCACCAAAGTCCCTGAAAATCGTTTGATTTACACGAATTTTGGCATAGCGTATTGAATTAAGTCTAGAATGACGTGTGCTAAGTTTCGTGAAAATCGGTTCAGATTTAGATATAGCTCCCATATATAATTTCACCCGATTTAAGGTAAATGGGGTGCCAAAGTCCCTATATATCTTTCGATTTACACGAAATTTGGTATAGCCTGCTGAATTAGGTCTAGAATGATGTGTGCTAAGTTTCCTGAAAATCGGTTCAGATTTAGATATAGCTCCCATATATAGTTTCGCCCGATTTTAGGTAAATGGTGCACCAAAGTCTCTGAAAATCGTTTGATTTGCATGAATTTTGGCATAGCGTATAGAATTACGTCTAGAATGACGTGTGCTAAGTTTCGAGAAAATCGGTTCAGATTTAGATACAGGATTTTAGGTAAATGGAGCACCAAAATCCTGCTAATCTTTTGATTGGCATGAATTTTGGTATAGCGTACTAAATTAAGTCTAGAATGATGTGTGCTAAGTTTCGTGAAAATCGGTTCAGATTTAGATATAGCTTCCATACATAGTCTCGTCCGATTTTAGGTAAAAAAGTCTCTGAAAATCATTCGATTTGCACGAATTTTGGCATAGCGTATTGAAATAAGTCTGGAATGATGTGTACACCTCCTATATATATTTTCGTCCGATTTTAAGTAAATTGTGCACTAAAGATCCACAGCTAGGCCGATTGACACAACGTATTGAAATTAGTATAAATTAATCTCTGGCAAGTTTGCTTCAAATATAATTTAGACTTGTTTATTGAGATTAAATTTTAAACAGTGCAGCATACCGTGGCGTGTGTCAAGTTTGCTTTAAATCGATTTACACAAATCTGTCCCACTGTGCGCAAACGACTCTAAACTTGCCCAAATGAAATGAAATTCTGCATAGGTTCCAGTAAGATATAAAAATCACATATTTAAGTTCAATTCCATGTCAAAATTCCTTCAAAAAGCGACGTCTTTTCGGATACATATGTACCCAAAGTGGTGAAGGGTATCATATAGTCGGCCCAGGCCGACTTTACTACTTTCCTTACGGGTTTTTATTGAAAATTCAGTATTCGAACCTTATTCAACGAACGAACTCCTTCTCACCTTTGTTTGTTGAACTCCAAATTTATTTAATTACTTTGAATATCGTTAAAAAATGGTGCCTATAGTTTTTTTCTGAATATTGGTTAATGTTTAAGGGTTTATATTGCGAGTCGAATTGTCCAAGATTTTTACGAGAAAAATGAAAGAAATATATGTATATTTTTATCATTGACACTATTTGGCTACGGTATCATACATAGTGTTGTAAAGCGATAGATTTACAATCTAATGTTAGAAAGGTTCGTGTATTTGATTGTACGGTAGACATATTCGTTAACTTTAACGTAAAGTGAATATGAATCCTGATATGTAGATGTCACTGAAGTGGAATTTTCTTGAACAGCATGTTTTTGAATTAAAATCATCCATAACTCTACTTGTTTTGAAATATAGGCTGTTAATTAAAAGATTTATACGGTACACAAACCAAGCTACAACTGCAAATTGTTTTTTTTATTTCGACAGATGGCGATGTGTCCTGCAAAGGCCATTTTTTGTGTCCTGCAAAGGCGGTTGTTTAAGTTTGGCAACTTTTAAAGTTCCGAGATTTCCTTACAGTTGTGAGTACGTCGCCATGCTAAACTTAAAGGGATTATAGGCACTTGTAAATTTATACCAGTAGGGAAAGTTCAAAAGTCGGACTGAGCCGACTATACACCACCATGTACATACCACTTTGTGTACATACAAGAGATGCTCCAATACGCTATCCAATTTCATGTAAAGCGAAAAGAGATAGGCCCCTCCATTTGCACTATTTGCATAAAATCAGACAAAAATATATGTGGGACATATACTGAAAATTTTAGAATAACTGAAACATGTTCTATAGTTTGGTGTTCTCAAAAATAAGATAGTAAATATCGTGCAGGATCTATGACAGAACGGTTGTTGCATAAGCCGAGTTTAAAAAAAGATTTCCAAGCGCGTCGTGCACATCTCATCCAATTTGAAAGATCAATTTCCTTGATGTTCTACTCTACTTGATCTTTCAGTCGGATTCGTGGCCTTCCATTCTGCGTGAATCATCACTTGGCTCGCTTTTATGTGCCTTTTAAGCTGGGGCATCGATACGTCTGACTATATCGATGTCACAGAATAGACATTCGAAGGCGCTATTCACCATAGACGCAGATCTGCCCATAGATCATCCGGAGAATTTTTCTCTCAAACACTCCAAGAGCTGCCTCACCTTCTTGCGCAAGTACCCATGCTTCAGATCCATACAACAGTACGGGTAATATCAGCGTCTTGTAGAGTGTGAGCTTGGGCCGGTGAGAGGTGGCCTTTATGGCGATACCGTGGTATATAAAATCGCTCACTACCTCGAAGCTGTAGTTTTCAAGTTCCACAGTTGGTCCTAGCCTACTAGACGTCGTGCGCGTTGATACCATCAGTTTGGTCTTTTCACCATTTACTGACAGTCCCACTCTGGCAGACTCCTCCTCAATTCGTTCGTTTCTGTTCGTTTGCGTCTCGTATGATCTTTTCCAGCAGGATGTTAAAAATATCACACGATAAACTGTCCCTTGTCTGTCGATATGGAAGGGTTCCGATAGGTCCTTTCCGACATTAAGTGCTGATCACTTAAAGTTATTCTGCATAGCCGTATTAATTTTGCAGTAATGCCGAACGCAGACATGGCTGTAAATACCTCTGACCAGATAGGGCTGTCGAATGCGGTTTTGTAGTCGACGAATAGGTGGAATGTGTCGATGTGTTTCTCGTTGGTCTTTCCGAGATTTCCGTGAACATGGGCGGAAATAAGACTGATGTAGAAGATCTTCGCATTTATACGGATTATAGTAAAATCCGCAGCCAAATTCATGTCTCGTTTCATGGCAGCTATAATACAGTGCGTATTTCATCTGATTTATTTGCGCCTGTTCTTTTCCATAGCATTTCCTGTAAGGCAATAATATCGCCTTTGTAATTTTTGAGTACATCTGCCAAAGTGAAAACTACGTCTGTTCTACACAACATGGGGACATTGTTTTGGTTATCAGCTCACTGTTTCAACGAGTGATGAAAATAGCTATCCCAGGTGACATCGTGGCGTAGAGGGACCAAGATAAACCTCTGCTTCACCATGTTAAAGCCAATCAGAGTCATTGCTTGGTATCTATTGAATCCTATATATAGTAAATTTTTACTCTGGGAAAACATTATTTGAAAAGATGCCGTAGAGGAACGGTTGACCTCTAATCGGAAAAGAGTGCGCAAATATCGCGAAATATCGCACAATTTATACGCGGACATCGACATAGTCAGTGGTGTTGTGCTGCAGCGACTACGGTGGCTAGGCCATGTTGTGCGGATGAATGAAAATGCCCCAGCTCAAAAGGCATATAAAAATGAGCCTACTGATGGTTCCCGTAGAAGGGGAAGGCCACGAATTAGATGGAAAGACTAAGTAGAAAACAACATCTTGGAATGTGGTCATCCAAATTGGTGGCCTTGCGCACAAGACCGACGCGCATGGAAATCTTTTTTAACCTCGGCATATGGAACAACCGTTCTGTAACAAGCCAGCTATGTAAGTAAGTAAGTATCGCTCAGATTATAGATCGGCAAAAATTTAGAGCTCAGTGGTAGTTGTGTAGGGTATCATATGCCGACCATATGATACCCCATCTGACCATACTGATTTAAATTTATAATTTTTCAAATTTGTGAAAGTGAGGTACCAGAGATGATGGACCTATATAGTAGTTAATTACACTATAGCTAGTATAAATATTATCATGTTTAGACTACATGAGATTTATTATTTGCTTTGTATTAGGTCAAGAAGTTGACCATATGTGTAGAGGTACCAGAAGAGGTTTGACTTATTGGCCCCACCTTCCGACTTGATTTGTATTCGATTTTGTTTTAAGATAGGAAATATCTGTCCATTTAGACCTCATTTATGTGAGAAAAATGCGTTTTATATATTAATTAAACCTATATCAAACCCCATGATGGGTCCTATCGGTCATATCCTTCTCCTATAGCGGTTGCATATTTTGAACATTTTTAAATCTCATATTAAGCTTAATGACAATCCCAAATGCCCATTCTTATGTTTGAAGATGGACTTATGAGTTGACATCATCTGGTAACTCTCCTCAAGGTGTAAAACTCTCTAAAATAGCTTACCATGGTATGATAGCATACAATATATTAAATTCGGTTAAAAGACGTCGTTAAGATCCACAAAATAACGCATAAAGGGGCTACGACGAAACTTACGTCAATATTGATAAGGTTTGCTATACAATGAGAACCAATGTGCAAAATTACAGTTAATTCGGATGTCCAAAATACCGAATATTTGGCATATATGACTACAGTAAAAAGTAGGCTAACGTTACCATATTCTATGACTTGTTTTGAGGAATCTGCGATTAAAGAGAGAAAGTCTGAAAGTCTGTACAGACACTGCGTATGGATTAGAAATTCTAGATACGACGGGTCAAGTAGGTTTACTACTCTAAATGATAATTTTATATATTAGGAGTTTGTTTTTTTAATCTAGGTCAAGGGTTAAATTTACCAAAAACAAACATTGTTAAAGAAAAAACATATAAATTAACGTTTTGGTATAGCCACAAATTCTCTTCTAACGTTTAACAACGGCATAAATTTGCCGCGTCGTTCATTTTTCCATCTGTTAGTTAAAATTCATCAGCATCCCAGTGAGCAAATTTATTTCCAGTAACTTGACAAACTTTCAACTTCTATATGTACCCTGAAAATACCAACATTTACCACCAATTCGACCCTTAAATTTTCGCAACAAAATTTGTTCATTTAACTATTTTAACGAACTTTGAACTTTCATTTAAATATTTGAATTTTTGTAAAAATTTTGATTGAATATTCAAAATAGCAGCGTAAATTGGTGGGAGGATGGAACAGAGCGAGCGTGAGGGAGAATGGGAGAGGTGGCACAATGGCAATGTCGAAAATAAAACACCAACAGATAACTGCGCCTAAAACGTGATTGCAATTCGCAAAACTTTCAATCTGCAGCCTGTTCAAACTGTTTAATAGTTTTTACTATCACGTTTTGTTTGAAACTTTGTTGGCGTTTTTTTCTGCTGCTGCTGTTATATCCGAAGGCAACTGTGAGTGGCATTACTGTCGGTGGGTAAATACGTGCGTGTGTGAGTATAATGCGAGGTTGTGGCAGGGAAGAAAGTGGATCAATGGGTGAGATTAACACAAATGTTGGCAAATTCGTATTTTAAAGACAGAAGGTCTTGAAATTTGTAATATACCAATACTCTGATTAGGTTTAACATGACGAAGCCCAGGCCCTCTTTCATCTCAATTGTGGACCTCCCCACGGTGTCACCTGGGGTAGTTACTTTCATCATCCGTTAAAATAGTGAGCTGATATGTGCCGCGAGTTAACCCATAAGAACTACAAAAAATGGGTTGAGGCGTTGGGTTAGTCGCCCACACTCGGAAGATCCCTCCTACTATGAAAAAGCAATGAAAAAGAAAACCAAACCCCCCAAAGTTGACGACCTGCACTTGTAATGTACGTACGTTGTACAGAACAGGCGCAGTCTTCGCTTTGGCGGATGTACTCAGGAAGTACAAAGCCGATATTATTGTCTTACAGGAAATGCGATGGAAAGGAACTGGCGTAAATAAATCAGATGATTACGCCCTGTATTATATCTGCCATGAAACGAGACATGCATTTTGAAGGAGAATAAAAGACCTCGTCTCCAGATTCACTCCAGTAGATGAACGAATTGCTATAATCCGTATGCTCCGAAGGAAGACAAAGATGAACAAAAAAAGACATAGAAACAGCATATGGCCGCTGCCCTGACCATGACATTAAAATTGTGTTAGGAGATTTTAATGCAAAAATCGGAAGAGAAAATATTTTTGGTCCCAGCAGAAAATTCAGCCTTCATGAAGAAAGATCCGAAAACGGCATGAGGTTGATTGACTTCGCGGCAGCAAAAAACATGGTAGTTAGCAGCATCAGATTTAAGCATCTCGATATACGTAAGGCCACCTGGATTTCTCTTTATCAAGCAACGAGAAATCAAATTGACCATGTTGTGATAGAAGGAAGGCATTCGCCGAGTGTTTTAGACGTTCGACCGATACGAAGAGCGAATATCGATTCGGACCAAGGTTCGCACCCTTCTTAATGTAGCAGCAAAGATGCGATCTAATGTAACAAGGAAACTCAACGTCGAAAAGAATTGTCGGGAGAAAAAAGAGAGAGCAGAAACGTATTTTCAGAAAAAAGAAGAACAATAAAGACGTGAGCGGTAGCAAATCGAGATGTACAGGAGTCAGAATGAAGTCCGAAAATGTTACCAACGAGTAAAACATCCAACGGAAGGCTTTGGTGCAGGCACATCGTCCTGTAGAGATGAAAAACGAATCCTGGTGACAGATAAAGTTAGTGTGTTGAGGATCTGGAATAGTAGCTGTGAAGAGGATACCCCAGAAAAGATGAATAATATATGACGTTATAGAGTGTAAACCACCTAGCCAAGATGAGGTAAGAACATCAATTAATCGGCTGAAGAACAATAAAGCACCAGGAGCCGATGGGTTACCAGCCGAACTATTCAAGACTGGTGGTCCAATGCTGGCCAGGAGCATGCACCAGCTGATTAGTACAAATTGGCTAGAGGCCAAAACGATATGTGCCGAATATAGAGGAATTGGCCTTCTTCCTATCCAGTGTGCTGTGTGAACGATTGAAGCCAATGGTCAATGACATTATTGGACCATAACAAAGCGGCTTCAGACCTGGCAAATCCACCATTGACCAGATTTTCACTCTGCACCAAGTCCTGGAAAAAACTCACGAAAATACATCGACACATACCACCTATTTGTCGACTATAGAGCCGCATTCGACAGCCACATCCGTTAAGAAGTGTTTAAAGCCATGCCTGCGTTCGACATTCCTGCGAAATTAATACGGATATGCAGGATAAATTTAAATGACCCAAGGTAAGCACTAAAGTCGGAAAAGATCTATCAGAGCCCTTTAATACTGAATGAGGATTCAGACAAGGTGATAGGTTGTCGTGTGATCTTTTTAACATCCTGCTGGAAAGGGACGCAAAGGTGAACAGAAATGGCACTCTGTACACCAAACAACACATGTTACTCGCCTACGCCAATGACATCGATATAATGAGTCGAACATTGCGAGCGGTGACAGTCACCTTTGAACAAATTGAGAAGGAGTCTGCCAAAGTGGGTCTGGCAGTAAATGACGAGAAGACCAAACTGATGGTTTCAACGCGCAAGACGTCCAGTAGATTCGGACCAACTGTGGAACTTGAGAACTACAGCTTCGAGGTAGTTGCCGCCATAAATAAAACTAATAACATCAGTTTTGAAATTCGGAGAAGAAGTAAGCAGGTTAGAAACCAAGCTCACACTTTACAAGACATTGATGCTACCCGTGCTGTTATATGAATCTGACGCATGGGTACTTGCGCAAGCAAATGAGGCACCTCTTGGGGTGTTTGAGAGAAAATTTCTCCGAAAGATCTACGGACCGATCTGGGTCGACAGTGAATATCGGCGCCGAATGAACAACGAGCTTTACAATCTATACGCGGACATCGACATAGTCAGACGTATTGCGTTACAGCGACTATGGGGTTACGCCTTGTTGTGCGAATGAATATGAATGCCCCAGCTCAAAAGGCATATAAAAGCGAGCCTACTGATGGTTTCTGTAGAAGCGGAAGGCCACGAATTAAATGGAAAGATCAAGAAGAAAACAACATCTCGGAAAATATTATTTGGATGAGATGCGCACAAGACCAACGTGCTTGGAAATATTTTTTAAGCTCGGCTATGGGACAACCGTTCTGCAACAAGCCAGCTAAGTAATTACGTCTCGAAGGAATATTACCATAACTAATTTTATGTATCCTCAATAGCCATAGGACTGAAGATACTAGCACCATAATATAAACCCCTTTCCACCACACCTACGTTGATCGAATCTCTCACTCTCTATACCAGATGACACCAGTTTAACGCTAATTTTTGTGATAGAGTGAATATTGAAACCTTGAGTTCTGTGTCGTGTTTTAGAATCCGTTCAATTGTTTGTTCGAGCTATTGTTTATTTTAGGGCTTTTTGAAGACAAAAAAATGGAAATCGAAAAAAAACGCGGGAACTAACTCAGTCGCATACGAAAAATCAACACCAACGACTACATGAGGAGAAAAAAATGCTCCAAATGTCGCCAAAGTAAACAATAGACTGACAACTAACTTAACTCTGATGCGATGCGATGCATTGCAGTGGCCTCAAAAATCAATGAAGATGGGCCAGTAAAACATAGCCCCGAACATAACCACAGCTGCAACACAGCCAAACATGGCTGACAAATTTTGACACCATTTTTTACTCCATTGTACTCCATGCTGTTTACCAGCTCACCCCGTCCTCGTCCGTCCGCACACACACACATATACACCTATGTGTTTGGAACATTTTATTTACGAGTTTATATGGATATGTGCACCCAACCAGTTTCGGTGATGTTGATGTTGTTCGTGGCCGATTTTTTCCCGCTGCTTGATGACGGCTTTGCTTGGCCCTTTTCTCTTTCATGTTGTTCTTGTTTCTTCTGTGAAAGTTTTCTGATATTTTGCAGTTGTGGTGCAGTTAAAAAGGGAAATAGCAAATTTTAATATGCCATCGTAGTTGAACTTGTATTGAATGTCAAAAAATATCTCATTTTTGGGTGAGGGGGAGAGGGTTTGGGAGCAGAAACTGGTGTTTCCCTTTATGTGCTTGTGTGTGTGTGACCCTTTGTTGTCCATTCCCGCACTCTTACACAGAAAAATAGAACGCCACATCTGCTGTTCCAGTTGCTGGCTGACAACTGGGTAAAAAATTACATTGGGAATTTTGGTTGTATGTAATTTTTTTCGGCTTTGCTTTTTTGGGTTCATTCCGTTTCGTTTCGGTGTCACACAGAGAAATAAGTCAATCATTTTATTATGCATTCGACTCAATAAATACAATAGTGTACTTGTTACCAATTTATAATGAGTTCAATATACAACAACTGGTGGCATCAGGCTGAATGCATGGACGAATGAACGAACGAACAGACAAAAAATGCAATTTTCGAATTTCGTTTAACTGAACAAGTGTATTCATACAATTGTACACAAGTTTTATTGTTGTTGTTGGTGTTCCATTTCAAAGAGGGGGGTTGGCGAGAAAAATTGGTTATTTGACAAAAGTGCTTATAACTAGACCATCACTTGTAAATAAAATTTGAGTACTCTGGCTTTATTATCAGAACATTTTACCAAAAGAAAATAAGTACAAATTTAACCAGTGAGCGGTGCAGTATAGTCGGACGGCCCGACCATACGATACCCTACACAACTATCACGGAACTCAAATTTTCTGCGGATGTTTATTCCGAGCCTGGGCAATATTTCGTGATATTTGCACCCTCTTGCCCGATTAGAGGTAAGCAGCACCTCTTCCTCACACTGACATATTTTCGGAATATTACGAGTATTCAGTACATCTATTGTCCAGATTCCCTTCACCGTGGGTTGTATTGTGATGTTCGGCTTTCATTTGTGGTCTATAGATCGACTCGAAAATAACACAAAAAATTATGTTTTCGGCCCACTTCATTCCAAAATAATTATCTGATCATCACCGAAAATTAGAGGCGTTGTCCTTGACCTTGGAACCTCATGGAACATTTCAAAGCGATCTGCGCTATATTTCTGCTCTCTAGAACACATACAACAATATAATTGGTATTAATTTAAAGGTCAACCACTCCTCTTGGATATAATATCAACTTCTCAGGTCTATGTCCTGCAGGGGTAAATATATACGCTATAGAATACAAATTTTGTCATTTTTCACACAAAAGTCAGGCTCCATTTGACCCGATAAATATTGACCGATCTTTATCAAAACCGGCATGCTTCTTCCCCTTCTCCATGCAATGCGGCCTCTGGAGCGACCAGAAAAACCGACAAAAATTTAGTATTTGTCCATTCCATCCCCTAAATATTAACCGATCTTTCCCAAAAACAATAGGGGTCTTCATTGGCCAGAACCCATCCTACATGCAAAATTTCGTGAAGATTGGTCCATAACTGTGGCCTGTATCGTGTTTACAAATTATAATGGACATACGGACGGACACACATGTCTAGATCGACTCAGCTCGTCGAGATATGACCGGTATACTTAAAGGTGGGTCTACGACCAATATTTCGCGGCGTTACAAACTTTTGGGGCTGCACAAAGCTATAATACCCTGACAACATAGGGTATAATGAAACCGGAAACCAATAAATATCGCCTCTCCTGGATAATAATTTTCATTAACAAAATTTAATTTAAGACCAGTGGGAACAGTTATAGCCTGCAAAACCAATGATTAGATTTTAACTTGGATTTGAAGCCGATTACAGACAAGAAATTCCTATTTCTTACCCAGACATATTTACTGAACTTGTTTTGTACGACTAAGCAGAAAGGTCGTGGACCGGCTGAATATTGACCAAACAAAAATTGACCGATATCTGACTGAGGAACAAGGTCAGATACCGATTTTCTAGTAAACAGAAAAACTGACAAAAATTAAATTGTTGGTCCATTCCTAAATATTAACCGATCGTTACCAAAAGGGTCTTCATTGGCAAGAAACGGACTGCAATATTTCGTGACGATTGATCCATAACTATGGTCTGTATCATGTTTACAAATTATAATGGATATACGGGCGGACACACAGATCCAGATCGACTCAGCTAGTCGAGATATATACCGTATACTTAAAGATGTATCTAGGACTAACATTTCGCGACGTTACAAATATTGGGGTCACAGAAAGCTATAATACCCAGTTGTGTAGGGTATTGTAACGTTCGACAGCCTTTTTAAGTCGCCTGTCCTAGTTAATGCTATTTGCAATAAGGTAATAAGTTGAATCAAGATCTCAAGTAACAGGCCTACAGAACTTTGGTCGATCCTTGGCAAACTATATTGCGCCAGTTAGGTTTGAATATGTAATTGATACACAGTGTAATAAATCGGACTTTTCTCCTTATCATAGTCAATCGCCACATTCAAATGTTGTCATAGCCTTATGGACAGGCTTCTCCCCTCAGGGAAGTTCTTCATGATCTAGAGAGTGTTCCAAAGGTACTAGCGTGAACCTTGATATCAACAGGCCTGTCAGACAGATCTGAAGAGTTGTAATTTGGTATACCTGGTTTTTGGAGCTTGACATACACCTATAAAGAAAATGTTCAATACAGGTCCAAGTTTTGATAAAGCTCACATATACAGCTCCCCGTCCAATGTTCGGTATTTTGAAGCTTCAAACTGCATTTTCAACCTAATTTTATATATTATTTATCCGAAAAGGCTCCAATTTTCATTTATAGGATTAGGTGGCCTGCATACATCTACGTAGAGAATAAATTTATTAAATTAATTTATATTGCTAGCCTAGCCTAGTTTGTATTGCAATCTTAGGGTCTGTAATTTTCTAAAACTTTTCTACTGGTATATAACTTGCAATGTCCTTTTATCTATATAAATTTCCAGACATTCTAATGAAATGTTGAATATATGTACATCACATGGTGGAGGATATAAAAAGTTCGGCCGGCCTTTACCAGGTTTGTATAAACTCAGCTTTATGGCTAATTATAGCAGCGGTAAAAACATGCATTATAGAAATATTGGTCCAAAGAAACGAGGAGTCCAAGTTTCTTTGGACCAAATCCGTTGCAGGCAATTTGGAATCAATTTAAAATATCCATCCATCTCCCTTGCTCGCTGATGCGCACGATAACATCGTAAAAATTCTTCCAAACTTAAATCGGATTCGAATATGGAGGATATCGGTCGACTACTTCTGGTACTTCCACCACAAAATGTCAACATTTGGCTGAACATTTGTAATCAAGTCCGACCATGGGAACCATCGTTCCACTCTTCCTGTTAAATTTGGTCCTGTTAAATTTGGTCCGTTTGCAACACGTCGAAATATTCAGTGGAGGCCCCATAAAGTGTTGTATTCTTGATTAGAATACAATTTTATGTCGTTTTATTCGTGCCCATGTGTCTGTCTGTCCGTCTTTTGGCCCTGCAATTGTGTACTTACATTGTCCGACGGTATTTGATATTGCAAATGGGATTTATTGGTCCACGTTTTAGTGTACCCCTCATATAACAGGTCCCCCCTATATTTCATATTTTTGCCATTTTGAACTAGCTTTCAACCGAATTGGTTTGTGTTCTCACTGCATGTCTGTACTCACCACCCTAAAGTATCAGGTTATCGCCCATATAACGGTACCCCCAATATTCGATATTTGGACACGTTTTTCAGTTAAATTGATTGTAATTATGTATTTTGGATTCTCATTGTAACTTTCTTCTAAAAATTATGACCGAAGTTTGAGGGTAGATCCCATATAACGGTACTCTCACACCTCCGTACTAAAAATTAACCGAATTGGCTATAATATTTGGTATTTTCTACTCTCATTGGCTGTCAAATTTCAATACTAAAAATGATCAATATCGATGCCCGTTTTGAAATAGCCCATTTAACGGTTGCCCCACTATTAGGTATTTTGAGAATTTAAATCATTTTTTTCACGTATTTTTCGGTATGTTCAAGGTCCTATCATAACATGAGTTTTCTCCTAAAAATAAGATTCTTGGGTGGCGCGTGCTGAGTCATGCTAAAATGTCCAAATACACCCTCCAGAATATTTTCGCGATAATATTCGGCATTAATACGAGGGGAGAGCGAACATCGGCTGTTATGGCGGCCCACACCATCACCATTGCCGGCGCTTGAGTTCTGGTGGCCAACCGAAGGTGCACATTTTCAACTGACCTCTTTGGCAAGTAAACACGATCACTTTGTTTATAAACTGCTGGATAACGAAAGTTTTCTCATCGGAGAAAACCAAATTCGGAAGTTCACCACTTTCAGCCAAGCGAAACAACTCTTTAGCTCTTTTCAGTCTATTTCCTTTCTGTTGCGGTGTAAGTTCTTGTACTTTTTGGAATTTCAATGGCTTTACCCCGAGCTCATTTTTCAATATTTTCCGAATGGAATATTGCGATATGTTCAGCTCACGAGCCATTTTTCAGCCACTGCGACGCGGGTTTCGATCAAGTCGCTTCTTTACCTTTCGAAACATTTCTGCTGATGTTGCTGTTTTCTTCCGTCCACTTCCTTGACGTCGGGCTACGCTACCAGTAAAACGGTAACGAGCGATGCTACAAGACACAAAAGATTTATTCACATTTAAACGCTGGAGTGCTCTAACGATAGTCACTTTTGGTTTTCCAGCCAAATATAAAGAAATCACACTATGACGCTTGAATTCCATCACGAATAACATTTTTTCTGGAAAATTCTCACCAAAATGCTTTTGTACGCTTGTAAAAAATATAATGAGCTGTCTCTGGAATAATTTTAACAGCTGTCGGATGAGTGGCTTAGAAATAACAGCCGCCTGAAGTTGGTTGCAGTTTTTTCATTTCACCACCACACCATATCGAACCCACCTCGTTCAACAATTTCCATTCACAAAAACTTGTATTAAGTTTTTCTTCAACAAAATTTCTCTGGACATTTTATTTCTCATCGAACTTATCTTGTTTTGTAGTGGTTTCTTATAGAGTGTGTGTGTGTGGGTTTTTTTGGTACATCTCATCCCGTTTTTCTACTTGAGAGGTTTGTTGCATTTGTACTGGCCAATACATTATTTCTTTAAATGTGGATGAAGAAAAAACAGAAACACAAATACACATTCAAAGAAAAATGTATTGGTTTTTCTTGGCCTATACGGCTGTTTGCTTGTTTGGTTCTTGTTTCATTCAGTTTGCCTTATTATACTACTGTGTCCAATTTTCCATCTTTTCTTGTTTTGTTTGTATCCAAAAAAAGAAAATAACCGATATTTTCTTCAAACAGACACAGAGAAAGTAGACATTTGGTGAAATCAAATATTTTATTCTTTGGTTCGTTCGTTTCGTTTTTTTTCGGTGGTTATCTCCTCTGTACATTGGTTGCATTTCCTAGTTGTTGTTGTATTTGGTTTTTGTCATAGTACTGGTGCTTGTTGCAGTTTATGGAATGGTATGAATGTTGTATTTATATATTTTTGTTTTGTATACCATCTTTCGATCAATTATGTTCCTCGGATGAGAGGCATCCCAGCAGGAGTGGGATTTGTACAAAATAACTTTCTATAAATTTAGTTTTTATAACATCAATAATATTGTTGATTGACCCAAATTGTTGATGCAATGACCAATGCAATTGTGTAACAACAACATGTGGTTGTTTGTAGTGGTGCGGTGTGGTTGATGGTTAGTGGTTGGGAATCTTTTATAGAAATTACAAGTTTTTCATTAAAACGAAGTACCAAAGTGGAACATTGTGCCTTCTGTTGCTGCTCTTTGTATGGGAGATTTAATGTTTTCTCTCTTTTATAAAATAGAGCAATTGCAGTTTTCTTTTGATATTTTAATGTATTTTAGTTTTTGAACAGAAAAAAAGTGTTTATTTTTGTTTTAGTCCAATTGTGCTTAAATTTAAATCTTTTGAGTATAATTGATGTTATGTTGAAGGATATTGTACAAAATTTAATTTTCAATATGTGATAAATTAGGTTTTTTTATTTAATAAAAAAGTGTATCAATTTGTATACCCTTCACCATACTGTGGTACAGAATATTATGAGATAGACACATAGTTCCTTTTGAGAATATGCATAGAATCACTTTCTGTGTCGATTTATGCATGTCTGTCCGTATTTAGATGTTAAATTGTAAACAAAGGTCGTATTTATGACCCGATTTGGATGAAATTTGGCACAGCTTACTTGTTTGGCCCATGGACGAATCCTATTGAAATTGAAGAAAATCGGTTCCGATTTGAATATAGCTCCCACATATATTTTCGTCCGATTTAAGGTAAATGGTGAACCAAAGTCCCTATATATCTTTCGATTTGCACGAATTTTGTCATAGCGTACTGAATTAAGTCTATAATGATGTGTGTAAAGTTTCGTGAAAATCGGTTCAGATTTGGATATAGCTCCCACATATATTTTTGTCCGATTTAAGGTTAATGGTGAAACAAAGTCCCTATTTATCTTTCGATTTGCACGAATTTTGTCATAGCGTACTGAATTAAGTCTATAATGATGTGTGTAAAGTTTCGTGAAAATCGGTTCGTCCGACTTAAGGTAAATGGTCCCTAAATATCTTTCGATTTTCACGAAATTTGGCATAGAGTACTAAATTAAGTCTATAATAATGTGTGCTAAGTATCGTGAAAATCGGTTCTGATTTAGATATAGCTCCCATATATAGTTCTCCCGATTTTGGGTAAATGGTGCTCTAAAGTCCCTGCAAATCTTTTGATTTCCACGACATTTGGCATAACGTACTGAATTGAGTGTAAAATGATGTGTTTCATGAAAATCGGTTCACATTTAAATATAGCACCCATATATATTTTCGTCCGATTTAATGTAAATGGTGCGCCAAAGTCCCTAAATATGTTTCGATTTACACGAAATTTGGCATAGCGTACTGAATTGAGCGTATAATGATGTGTTCTAAGTTTCATGAAAATCGGTTCAGATTTAAATATAGCACCCATATATATTTTCGTCCGATTTAAGGTCAATGGTGCGCCAAAGTCCCTAAATATCTTTCGATTTGCAGGAAATTTGGTATATCACACTAAATTGAGTCTATAATGATGTGCGCTAAGTTTCGTGAATATTAGTTCAGATTTAGATATAGTTCCCATATATATGTTCGTCCGATTTAAAGTAAATGGTGCGCTAAAGTCCCTAAATATCTTTCGATTTGCACGAAATTTGGCATAAAGTACTGAATCGAGTGTTCCAAGTTTCGTGAAAATCGGTTCAGATTTAGATATAGCTCAAATATATATTTTCGTCCGATTTAATTTAATTGCACCAAAGTTCTTATATATCTTTCGTTCGATTTCATGTCAAGGTTCTTTCGAA
>NW_026875206.1:0-103403 GCF_032173495.1 Musca vetustissima
TTAAGATATTTTTTATCAATTAGACACATTTTATAACCAAATTGACTGTAATTTGGCAGACAGACAGATTGACAGATTGTTCTTTTTTGGTACCAAATGTCCATACAAAAATATATGTATGTAGGTCCACTTTTTCTGGTAGCCCCCATACAAAGGTACCCCTATTTTGAGTATTTACCCAAAAATTGGGTATAAACTCATTAATTGCCGAACCACTTGACATAGGCGGCCAAAATTTGGCTCTGATGGCTTTTATATTAATACTACTACTGGTATGGGAAATGGGGTCTCTGGGTTTTTATATAGCCTCATATAACCGTACCTCCCGATTTTAGGTAATTTTTATCTATTAGCCAATTTGATTGGCTTGAATTTGCCTCAGAGAGTTCAATTGTTTACGCTGGTCCACGTTTTCTGTCTTATATAACGGTCCTGATTTTGGGTATTTATATATATATATATATATATATATATTTATAAACTCTTTAGTTTATTTTATTTTATTAAATTTTAAACCATTGGTGTCAAAAACCACATTTTGCATGAAGAAAAAATAAATCTCACTATGCCAAATTATGGGGGCTATAACAAACCTTGGACCCAGGCACCACTTTTTGGATTTCATTATTTGCTTTGACATTGAAAAGATGTACGCAAAATTTTGGCCGCATATGTCAAGTGGTTCGGCAGCTAAGGAGTTTATACCCAATTTTTGGGTAAATACTCAAAATAGAGGTACCTTTGTATGGGGGCTACCAGTAAACGTGGACCTACATAAATAAATTTTTGCATAGACATTTGGTACCCAAAGAGAACGCCCTGTGCCAAATTACAGCCAATTTGGTTGTAAAATGTGTCTAATAGACAAAAAATACCATAAATCGGGAGGTACGGTTATATGGGGGCTATATCAAAACTTGGACCCAGGGACCCCATTTCCCATACCAGTATTTGTAGGGGTATAAACATCTAAGCCAAATTTTAACCGCCTATGTCTAGTGGTTCGGCAGTTAATGAGTTTATACCCAATTTTTGGGTAAATACTCAATATAGGGGTACCTTTGTATGGGGGCTACCAATAAACGTGGACCTACATACATAAATATTTGCATGGACATTTGGTACGCAAAAAGAACACTCTGTGCCAAATTACAGTCAATTTGGTTTAATAGGCATAAAAATACCTTAAATCGGGAGATACGGTCAAAACTTCTACCCAGGGACCCCATTTTGAATTTCTATATTTGCTTTGACATTAAAAACATGTATGCAAAATTTTGGCCGACTATGTCAGTGATTCGGCAGTTAATGAGTTTATACCCAATTTTTGGGTAAAAACTCGGGTATTTACGCAAGTATTTACCGAAGTCTTTAAAGTATCGTAATACTATCCATTCTAAATCGATTTGATAGCAAAACCCCGGAAATATAGTGTAAGGTGTTGTATTACCTATTCAATATAGTAAATACGCAATTAAATACCCACAAATGGGTATTTACCCAATTTACCGGGTATTCACCCACTGCCCATCTATAGTTATGGGACATTCGAGGGAGATATTTATCGAAGTACTTGCATTGATCTATTTAATAATATTTTGTTATTATTGTTAAATTGTATTAGTTTACCACAAACTAAATATAGTATCTCTAGATAAAAATCAAGTTAAATATTTTTTCCATATGACAGCATCCATGTTTGCCTTTAACATACTTAAGAACCTTCTTGTCATTGATAAACATTTTAGATTGACATATTTATTTTGTCAATCTACACTAAAACGACAAATTTTTGATGTCAGTTTCCAAATTTTTGACATCAGTTGTCATTTGTTACTACTTGTTTACAAATGATTGCACATGTGTTGCAACTTGATGTTGCCACATATTATCAAAATAAGCCCAAGTAATTAACAAATTAAATTCTATTGTGAAATTATTATTAAGGTGTGAAAGGAATATTATGGGGTTCAAAGTTTTAAACGAAATGGTTTCTTTCTGAGAGTTATTATTTCATCCAGACTATTTTCAGAAATCGACTTCAAATACGGTCACTATACAAATTCCTGTAACAATTTAAGTTTTGAATATTTAAAGAGAATACATATATGTAGTCCGCAATTATTTCAATTTTTATTTTGTATGTGGACAATTATGCGTGAGATTATTATTTCACTGGAACGGGAACACTCGCTTGTAGAGATAATAATTTGTTTAACTTCTTAGTGTTTAATGGGTCCTAATGAAAATGAGGAGACTGATTATTTAGGTATGTGCATATGTATATACTGTATGTTATGAATGATTAATGAACATTAAAAGAAAGAAGACAGTAAACGACGCACTATGTCGTAAATTCATATTAACAGCGGCCAAAAATATCGTAGGAGAATGAAATTTTGCACCAGTGCTTATTATTGGCCTAAAGAGCATTAGACAAAGAATTTGATTGATTGGAAAAATATTTGGTATACCTCCCATTAAATAAGTCTTGAAAATGTCACTCATTGGTCTATAACCAAAATATATGATAATTGGCAATTTACATCTACATAGGTCTATAAATCAACTGACGAAAAACTGGGTAGATCGAACTAAGATTTGGTATAGTGTTAAGTGAGTGACTGACTGACAGATCATCGCCCAGACGGAACGGCTGATGCTAGAAGCTTGATATTTTGAGTGTGGGTGGTTGTTGCTGTGTAGGCGTGAGATAAGGCTGGGTTTGTGGAAATTCCAACTAGAAGGTTACGAAATGTACTAAAATATACCAAATATGGTACCCTCTGTATTAGAACTAGAATTCTGAAATTTGGAATGTGGGCCACTGATGGAAAGTTAAAAAGCTGTACAAAAGGGTTTTTAGAAATTCGACCTATAAGTGTACTAAAAGTTTAGTACTTTTACTAAATTTACTAAGTTCTAATTGTATATTTATTGAACATATATAGCTAGAAATTTGAATTTTTATATGGAATACAGGTTCGGAAGTGGTGTTGATGTATGGAAGTTCTTTAAGAAATTCTTACTTATGAGTAAAAAGTACAATATGGTACAAAATATGGTACTATTCGCATTTAGTTGAGTGTATAGAGATGGAATCCGAAAAATCGGATTTAGGACTACTATTGGATCACAAGATTGGAGTAGCTTTAACAAATCGTACTTATGTGTACGAAAAGTACTAAATTTGGTGAAATTTGGATACCCAAGGGGTGGGTAAATACCGGGTAAAGACCCATTTGTGGGTATTTATTTGGGTATTTACTATATTGAATCGGTAATACAACATCTTACACCCTATTTTCGGGTTTCTACTATCAAATCGATTTAGAATGGATAGTTTTACGATACTTTAAAAACATGGGTAAATACCCGAGTTTTTACCCAAAAATTTGGTATAAATTCATTAACAGCCGAACCACTTGACATAAGCGGCCAAAATTTTGCATACATGTTTTTAATGTCATAGCAAATATAGAAATCCAAAATGGCGTCCCTGGTCCAAGTTTTGATATAGGCCCCATATAACCGTATCTCCCGATTTAAGATATTTTTTATCAATTAGACACATTTTATAACCAAATTGACTGTAATTTGGCAGACAGACAGATTGACAGATTGTTCTTTTTGGGTACCAAATGTCCATACAAAAATTTATGTATGTAGGTCCACGTTTACTGGTAGCCTCCATACAAAGTTGCCCCTATTTGGAGTATGTACCCAAAAATTGGGTATAAACTCATTAACTGCCGAACCACTTGGCATAGGCGGCCAAAATTTGGCTCTGATGGTTTTTTATCAATACAAATCCTGGTATGGGAAATGGGGTCTCTGGGTCCAAGTTCTGATATAGCCCTCATATAACCGTAGCTCCCGATTTTAGGTAATTTTTATCTATTAGCCAATTTGATTGGCTGGAATTTGGCTCAGAGAGTTCTCTATGGGTACCAATTGTTTACGCTGGTCCACGTTTTCTGTCCTATATAACGGTCCTGATTTTGGGTATTTATATATATATATATATATATTTATAAACTCTTTAACAGCCTAACTATTTGATGTGTGTTTTGAAGACCCCATTTCCCATACAGGAAATAATGTTTATTTTATTTTATTAAATTTTAAACCATTGGTGTCAAAAACCACATTTTGCATGAAGAAAAAATAAATCTCACTATGCCAAATTATGGGGGCTATAACAAACCTTGGACCCAGGCACCACTTTTTGGATTTCATTATTTGCTTTGACATTGAAAAGATGTACGCAAAATTTTGGCCGCATATGTCAAGTGGTTCGGCAGCTAAGGAGTTTATACCCAATTTTTGGGTAAATACTCAAAATAGAGGTACCTTTGTATGGGGGCTACCAGTAAACGTGGACCTACATAAATAAATTTTTGCATAGACATTTGGTACCCAAAGAGAACACCCTGTGCCAAATTACAGCCAATTTGGTTGTAAAATGTGTCTAATAGACAAAAAATACCATAAATCGGGAGGTACGGTTATATGGGGGCTATATCAAAACTTGGACCCAGGGACCCCATTTCCCATACCAGTATTTGTAGGGGTATAAACATCTAAGCCAAATTTTAACCGCCTATGTCTAGTGGTTCGGCAGTTAATGAGTTTATACCCAATTTTTGGGTAAATACTCAATATAGGGGTACCTTTGTATGGGGGCTACCAATAAACGTGGACCTACATACATAAATATTTGCATGGACATTTGGTACGCAAAAAGAACACTCTGTGCCAAATTACAGTCAATTTGGTTTAATAGGCATAAAAATACCTTAAATCGGGAGATACGGTCAAAACTTCTACCCAGGGACCCCATTTTGAATTTCTATATTTGCTTTGACATTAAAAACATGTATGCAAAATTTTGGCCGACTATGTCAACTGGTTCCGCAGTTAATGAGTTTATACCCAATTTTTGGGTAAAAACTCGGGTATTTACTCACGCCTATAAAGTATCGTAATACTATCCATTCTAAATCGATTTGATAGCAAAACCCCGGAAATATAGTGTAAGGTGTTGTATTACCTATTCAATATAGTAAATACGCAATTAAATACCCACAAATGGGTATTTACCCAATTTACCGGGTATTCACCCACTGCCCATCTATAGTTATGGGACATTCGAGGGAGATATTTATCGAAGTACTTGCATTGATCTATTTAATAATATTTTGTTATTATTGTTAAATTGTATTAGTTTACCACAAACTAAATATAGTATCTCTAGATAAAAATCAAGTTAAATATTTTTTCCATATGACAGCATCCATGCTTGCCTTTAACATACTTAAGAACCTTCTTGTCATTGATAAACATTTTAGATTGACATATTTATTTTGTCAATCTACACTAAAACGACAAATTTTTGATGTCAGTTTCCAAATTTTTGACATCAGTTGTCATTTGTTACTACTTGTTTACAAATGATTGCACATGTGTTGCAACTTGATGTTGCCACATATTATCAAAATAAGCCCAAGTAATTAACAAATTAAATTCTATTGTGAAATTATTATTAAGGTGTGAAAGGAATATTATGGGGTTCAAAGTTTTAAACGAAATGGTTTCTTTCTGAGAGTTATTATTTCATCCAGACTATTTTCAGAAATCGACTTCAAATACGGTCACTATACAAATTCCTGTAACAATTTAAGTTTTGAATATTTAAAGAGAATACATATATGTAGTCCGCAATTATTTCAATTTTTATTTTGTATGTGGACAATTATGCGTGAGATTATTATTTCACTGGAACGGGAACACTCGCTTGTAGAGATAATAATTTGTTTAACTTCTTAGTGTTTAATGGGTCCTAATGAAAATGAGGAGACTGATTATTTAGGTATGTGCATATGTATATACTGTATGTTATGAATGATTAATGAACATTCAAAGAAAGAAGACAGTAAACGACGCACTATGTCGTAAATTCATATTAACAGCGGCCAAAAATATCGTAGGAGAATGAAATTTTGCACCAGTGCTTATTATTGGCCTAAAGAGCATTAGACAAAGAATTTGATTGATTGGAAAAATATTTGGTATACCTCCCATTAAATAAGTCTTGAAAATGTCACTCATTGGTCTATAACCAAAATATATGATAATTGGCAATTTACATCTACATAGGTCTATAAATCAACTGACGAAAAACTGGGTAGATCGAACTAAGATTTGGTATAGTGTTAAGTGAGTTACTGACTGACAGATCATCGCCCAGACGTAACGGCTGAAGCTAGAACATTAAAATTTTGAGTGTGGGTTGTTGTTGGTGTGTAGGCGTGAGATAAGGCTGGGTTTTTAGAAATTCGAACTAGAAGGGTACGAAATGTACTAAAATATACCAAATATGGTACCCTTTGTATTAGGCGAACGCGAAGAGGTAGAATTCTGAAGTTTGGAATGTGGGTCACTGATGGAAAGTTAGAAAGATGTACAAAATGGTTTTTGAAAATTCGACCTATAAGTGTTCTAAAAGTACTAAACACTACTAAATTTACTTCTAATTGTATAGATATTGAACATATATAGCTAGAATCTTGAAATTTTATATGGAATACAGGTTCGGAAGTGGTGTTGATGTATGGAAATTCTTTAAGAAATTCTTACTTATGAGTAAAAAGTACAATATGGTACAAAATATGGTACTATTCGCATTTAGTTGAGTGTATAGAGATGGAATCCGAAAAATCGGATTTAGGACTACTATTGGATCACAAGATTGGAGTAGCTTTAACAAATCGTACTTATGTGTACGAAAAGTACTAAATTTGGTGAAATTTGGATTTAGGTGAACAGATAGAGCTGGAGTCTTCAAATTGTGAAAAAAATGATAGGATTGAGGTAGTTACTTATTGGTACGAAAAGTACTATATGGTACCAAATTTAGTACAATTTGGATTTTGCTTGAAAGGATAAAGCTGAAATCCTGAAATTAAGATTACTGTTGAAGATTGAGCTATAAAGACATATTTGCAAATTAGTATTTATGTGTAGGAAAAAGTACTAAACGGCACTAGAGTTGGTACAATTAAAATTTGGAATAATGGTTGCTGTTGGAATTTAGAATTGAGATATGGAAGCATAGTACTTATGTGTACTAAATGGTATTATATTTGGTACAACTTGATTATTTGAGAACGGATGGAGCTGGACACCAGAATTTTGGAATTAAAATTCCTGTTGGAGTGTGGGATTGAGGTAGTTTAGGAAATTCTTAATTATAGAAAAAAAGTACTAAATGGTACCAAATAGTTTGCAAATTGTTTTTGCGTGAACGTATAGGGCTGAAATTCTGAAATTTTAAATTAGTATTAAAGTTAGAGTGCAGGATTGAGATAAGTCAGTAGTTTGGAAAATTTGTCATTATGTGTACTAAATGGTACAAAATTTGGTACAATTTGGATTAGAGTTAACGGACAGAGATGGTGTTCAAAATACTTTGAACAGAATTTTGTATTACGGAAGATTTGATCGTTGGAGTGTTTTAAGATAAGGGTCTAGAATCCCACATGCAGCGTTGATAAGACTGTTGTTGTTGGTGGTGAGATTTTATGACGCACACGATGGGAAACTCTCCACAGATCAAATTCTATTATAAGAACAAATAGTTTACTGATAAGTATTTTGTGTTTGAGATTAGGCTAAGAAAGAGTTGTTTAAGTAGAACCTAAGGATAAATATTTTAAAATAAAATTAGTGCCTTACAACCACTCGACAAGAACGGTCGGCTGTCCGTGTCTTCTTATTTGTTATACAGACGAGCTACGGCTGTCTGTATATTTTAAATATTTTTGGTCCTTCGAGCCGGATTTGAACCAGCGACCTATGCATTTTGAACAGATGGAAAACTTACAATTGGAAGGAAAATTTCAGAATTAAGGTAGTTTTGGATTTTCGTACTTATTGACAATTAATGTACAATTCGTAAAAGTACAATTCGTTGTCTGTGAGCGGGAATCCTAAAATTTGAAACTAATATTAAGGTTGGAGTGTTGGAAGCCACATGGAGGTAGTTTTAAAAATGCGTAATTATGTGTATTAAATGGTACTAAGTTTAGTACAATTTAGATTTGAGGGAAAGGATAGAGATGGAGAACAATAAAATTACTGTTATGAGAAGGGTTGAGACATTGTTGGAAATTCGAACTCATAAGTACGAAAAGTACTTAATGGTACTAAATATGGTAAAACTGAGATCTATGTGAACGGGTGGGGTTGATATCCTAGAAGTTATATTAAAATTACTGTTGCAGTGTGGAATTGAGGCAGTTTTAGAAACTCGTACTTACGTCTACGAAAAGTAATAAATGGTAAAAATTTGGTACAACTTGGATTTTGGTGAACGGATAGAGCTGGAATCTTTAAATGCAGACTTAAGGTTATTATTGGAGTACATGACTGAGGTAGTATTGGAAATTCGTACTTTGGGTACGAAAAGCACAAAATTTGATACACTTGTACTTTGGTGAACGGGTAGAACTCGAATCCTGAAAGTGGCAACTTAGGTTACTGTGAGAGTGTAGGAAAAGTACAGAATGGTACCAAATCTGATACAATTTAATGAACATATAGAGCTGGAATTCTTAGATTTGGACTTACGATTACTATATGAAAGCAGGTTTGAAATATTGAGATTGGTTATATAGGTACGAAAAGTAGAGAATGGTATCAAATAAGGTATAATTTGGACTTTAATGAACAGACAGAGCTGAAATTCTTAAATTTGCAATTACGATTACTATTTAAAAGCAGAATTGATTTACATTTGACATTTCGTATTTATGAGTACCAAAAGAACTAAATTTGGTACAATTTGGACTTTGGTGGAATTAAGATTACTGTTAGAGTGTAGGATTGATGTAGTTTTAGAAATTCTTACTTATGGGTATAAAAAGTACTAAATGGTACTAAATTTGAAACGATTTGGATTGGGTTGAATCCTCAGATTTGAAATTTAGATTACTGTTGAAGTGTAGTATTGAGCAATGGACACAGCTTTGGAAACTCGAATTTATGTGTACGAATAGTAAATAGAAAATTCACAAAATTTGGCACATTTTGTGTAACGGAGAGTGCTAGAAACCTACAATTTGGAATTTCAGTGACAGAGAGTTAGAAAGAAGGACCAAAGGGTTTTAGGTACTAAGTGGTACAAAATTTACTGGTAGTGATGGTTTGGAGGTTGCCTTGAAAATGTGTACTTATGTGTTCGAAAAGTTCTAAATGGAACTGAATGTGGAACCTGTACGTTTCTGCTGAAGTATTTAATTGGAATTATGATATATTTTTAATCTATGTAATGGAAATAAGAAAAAAGATTTCGGAACGTAGTGCTGATGTGTATGAAGAGTACTTAATTGTAATAAACTTGATATTAGATGTAGGAAAAGAGGTGGAATTCAGAAATATTGCACAAAAAATTATACAGAATTCACGATTTCCATATGATTTTTTGTATTCTCTTTCCGCATACGAAGTAGCGGGCACTTTGTTAGTAGTACAATATTTGATGTACTTTAATTACTACATACTCTACTGATTTATTTATCATTCATCACATTTTCAGAATATATATCAGGAATATGATATATGATGATACGATTTAGTATCATCCATGCTATAATTCCTTGCTTTTATTTTATGACAGTTCCAGGAAAAAACAGGGTCGGATTGTAATATAATATACTGAAGAAACTCCTTATTAGACTCAAATTCAAGTTGCTCTGGATCAATCCCTTCCCATAAATATGAATATATCGATAATTATCAATTTATCGATGCACTTTACTATGCAAAAACCGTAAAAATTGCTAAAAATGACGCAACGTGACAATCACATAAGATTTTTGTGCGCATCAGATTTCAGTAATCTCCAATGAAAATACACAAAAGAGCATCTATTTTAAAAGAATTGGATCGGAACAGCGGATGTGCCACCACAATCAATTTTTGATTAAATTGGCATATTATTCGCGTTCCGATGTATTTTTGACCTATTTTCACACAGATTCGCGTATATGACAATACAAACATGAAAACTATTCAAAGAAAAACGCGATTTATTCGCGAACTTGTTAAAATAAATTTTTGCACTTTTTCCTACATTTGATAAGTTGGCCTAGAACCTCCCGAGCCCAGTCGATCAGGCATGCTGATTGACAGCTCGGGTATTGCCTCTACACGTTCCATCTGCGGACACCGCAGACCGTATATTCCAAAGGAGTTGCCCGCTTGCTTGACACTTTCTCACTGGAATATGTGTAAGTAGTTGTAGCTGTACAAATACGAAGATCATTAAGATCCCAACGATCCTCTGCGATCCAGGTTAACCTCTGCGTTCACTTGCTAACTAAATCTTGTCGAACAACCTCCTTAGAAGTAATTGTTGAATAACGTATACGTGTTATCTACTAACAGGCCTCTGTCACCACCCAAATTACAAAGGTAATTTTGTTGCTGATAGAAAAGAATACCTCCAATAAACCAATACTTTTGTTAAAATTATCAAACTAATACTTTCTTGTGTTTTATTTCCAAGACTCAATTCAATACACTATGCCAAATTTCGTGCAAATCGAAAGATATATAGGGACTATAGGGCCCATTTACATTAAATCGGACGAAAATATCATTCTAGACTCAATTCAATATGCTAAGCCAAATTTCGTGCAAATCGAAAGATTTATAGGGACTTTGGTACACCAATTACATATAATTGGACGAAAATATATATGGGCGCTATATCTAAATATGAACCGATTTTTACGAAACTTGACACACGTCATTCTAGGCTTTATTAAGTACGCTATGCCACATTTCGTGCAAAACGAAAGATATATAGGGACTTTGGTGCACCATTTATATAAAATCAAAAAAATTGTTTAAATGTGTAGGCTTTTATTTACACATTACTTACTTATAGGAAATATATATGGAAGCTCAACGCAAAATATGCAAAGTATCAATGTCAAAAAATGCAAAAAATCGAGAAATTAATATTTTTTAATGGCCTGTAAACGCTTCGGTATTGATTTGACCAAATTCTGGCATACCTCCGGCTCTATGGAGTTCCAATTTCAGTAAAGCCTCCTTAAGCTGTACCAAGGAGTTACATTTTTTTCATACACTCTTCTAGCTAATTCTTCGCAAAGATGCTCAATTACGTTAAGGTCTGGGCTCTGTGCAGGTGTTTGTATAATATATATCAACCAAAGCTTTGCAACAGCTATGATACATTTTGTTTTAAAATTTGAACCGATTTTTACGAAACTTAGCACACCTCATTCTGGACTTAATTCAGTACATTATGCCAAATGTCGTGCAAATCGAAAGATATATAGGGACTTTGGTACACCATTTACATAAAATCGGAAGAAGATATATATGGGAGCTGTATCTAAATCTGACCCGATTTTCACGAAACGTAGCACACATCAGTGCGGAATTAATTCAGTACGCTGTGCTAAATTTCATGTAAATCGAAAGATATATAGGGGCTTTGGTATCCCATTTACCTTAAATCCCACGTCTTTTTCGGTATATCCAAAGTCTTATAACATCATAAGTTTTCTCCCAGGAGCCACCCTCATTTGATCTGAACCGATTTGAAGAAAACTTGCAGAGATTAATTTATATTACATTCAGTACGTTGTGTCAATCGGCATAGCTGTATATATTTAGGGAACGCCATTCTAAACTCAATTCAGTAGGCTATGGAAAATTTCGTGCAAATCTTAAGATATATAGGGACTTTGGTGCCCCATTTACATAAAATCGGACGGAAATATATATGGGAGAGTACGTAAAAGTTCGGAAATATAAAAAAATATGTATATTTTCTTTCGAAATTATTTAATTATTTGATTAACGAAAAGAATCACAATTTTAAAACACTGCTCACTATAACAGGAATGCAAAGCAAAACTAGGTTTTCAATACATATCTAGTTGTTGTGCTGTTGACGATCCAAATGTAATAAGACAGAGTATTGAGAGTTTATTTTACATGAACCTCTTCATACTTCCATTACTTCTGCATACTCATTCCATAAATAACAACTGAGCCAACCTACAGTGAAGCCTGCACGCGCAACCAACACGTAATTTAAATGTTTTTAAGCAAACATTGTCGTGTGCGAAGAGGTATAACTGTAGTCGGCTAAGTGCTGGCATAAGTGAGATCAGCCGACGGCAACAACAAAACACCTTAAGCAAGACTTAAGCTGTGGTTGTGGCTGCACTCATTAAACATAAAGTGTGTCAGAAATTATGGAATATGCAAATGAAGAGTATTGAAAAAATACATTTTTGACATTTCTCTCAAATGTTAGTTGTATAATAATAATCGAAAGATATATAGGGTCTTTGGTGCACCATTTACCTAAAATCGGACGAAACTATATCTAAATCTGAACTAGTTTTCACGAAAATCTGAACCAGTTTTAACACACATCACTCTAGACTCAATTTAGTACGCTATTCGGTATTTAGAGAATTTAGGACAAGGTTTTCAACAAAATTGGCTGCAATTTGTTATTTTGGGTTCGTATTGCATAACACATCTCCGTACTAAAAATTAATAATATGGACCCAAGTTTCAGGGTAGCCCACATAAAACGTACCCCCAATGTTCGGTATTTAGGTGATTTTCGACACGTGTTTTAATGTGTTTTTGGGATTGGACATATTTTTCAATCAAATTTGTTGTAATTTAAATTTTGGGTTCATAGTGTATAACACAATCTTGTACTAAAAATTATTAATATTGAACCAAGTTTGCGTGTAGCCACCATACATCTTTGTACTAAAAATGATTTCACTACCAAAATGATAAATGTTGATCCCCATTTTAGTATAGCCCCATAAAACGCTAGACCCCTATCAGGTATTCATTTTTTCCCACGTCTTTTTCGGTATATCCAAAGTCTTATAACATCATAAGTTTTCTCCCAGGAGCCACCCTCATTTGATCTGAACCGATTTGAAGAAAACTTGCAGAGATTAATTTATATTACATTCAGTACGTTGTGTCAATCGGCATAGCTGTATATATTTAGGGAACAATTTACTTAAAATCGGACGAATATATATGTAGGAGGGAAACACATTATTCTAGACTTAATTCAATACGCTATGCCAAAATTCGTGCAAATCAAATGATGTTCATGACTTTGGTACACCATTTACCTTAAATCGGGAGAAAATACATATGGGAGCTATATCTAAATCTGAACCGATTTGCACGAAACATAACACACGTCATTCTAGACTTAATTCAATATGCTAGTCCAAAATTCGTGCAAATCAAATCTCGTTTATTTTTGCCTGTTACAAACATATGCACAAAGACAAAATACCCTATACTACAGTGTGGTGAAGGGTATAAAAACCAGTAAGAAAAGCAGTAAAGGCGGACGGGGCCGACTACATGATACCCTTCACCACTTTGGGTACATTCAACAGTTGTTTTCTATCAGACGTCGCGTTTTTGAAGGGCCAGTAAAATGAAATTGGATCCATAAACATGTCATTCTGCAACATATACTAAATTTTTCATTTTGTCAGATATAGAGTTGCTTCTTACAATGGCACAAAATTATGTAAGACAATTTAAAGCAAATATTAATCGGACACCCGTTGATTATTTGGATAACTATATGATAAGCATGAGAAGTTTGGTGCACCATTTACTTAAAATCGGACGAAAATATATATAAAAGCTATTGTTGGACTCCTTTGCCCTTTGTCTATGAGCCCTTGTGGGGAAACCGCCTTTAGTAACAAAAGACTTGAGTTTGTTTGGAACTTTTTTTTATTAAGGTTTAGGTCTCCTTGACCATCATCTTAAATAGAATAAACTTAACTGAACTTAAAATACAAATTTTTAAAATGAACAAGAATTTTTTAACGGTTTTTAAATTTTTTAGGAATTACATAGGTAAATGAAAGTATATACATCTTCGTATATACATCTTCGTGATATTCAATGCAAATAAATAAAGAAAGAGAAAGAAAGATTTACTTTGGTAAAACATATTGGAGTTTTGAAGACCTCATTATTGTATCGACCTGATGACTATATCGACTTCTGTGACGTCCTGGAAATGGTTGTGTGCTAAGGGCACAAAATTATCGAAGTGAGCTCGGAGCCTAATATCTCCAATTGGTTCAGGGGTCTCAATTTTATCTACCATAGCGAACACGTAGTCATATCGAGGATCCAAACTGTGGACGAGAAAACGGCCGTACGGGGCTCCGGCTGGGTTGTACTTGGGTTTAAAATCGGGATATTTCCTGGCTGCTGCCCATGTTAGTTGGGAATGACGAACTTTTTCGTTGACCATAAGGGTAAGAGCAAGCAGATTTCCCTTATAGGCGACGTGAGTTCTGATCATAGGGACAACATTAAGGATTGGGGAAAGTAAGGGTGGCGTTTTATTAATTTCAGCGGTGGAGTTCTGCGGTGGTTTGGTTTGTGGCTGGTTTGGTTTGTGGTTTAGTTGTGGTGGATAATTCAGGATCGGTATTCTTGATGTTGGGGGGTTTATTGCAGATGAAGTTTCGGCTGGGTGGAGCATAGAGTGATGGTTAATGCCACAGTAACGACAGCGTGTTGGGCTGTCACAGGCTTCCACTGTATGAGTGTGGGCGTTGGAGCACATTTGGTTCTTCTCCACTGTACGGCGTCGGAGACCAGTTAAACCCGTGGGTTGCATATTTCTCTATCGTTGACTTTTCGGCTTCCTTGAGGAATTGGTGGTGTTCCTTCAAAAGCCTGTAACTGGCGCCCACGAAATTTCGACCATTGACGGAGTACATGATTTTGGGAAGGCTCCGTCGCCCGGTAAATCGTTGGAAGCATGCTTCAGAGGATAGCTCGGAACACGTTTCCAAATGAACTGCCTTTGTACAGAAGCATATCCTTTAGGCATTTTAGCGTTTCGTATGTTAAAGGCTCCAATACTAAATTGCCCCGCAAAGTCAACGCCAGTGTATGTAAATGATAACGAAAATTGTACTCTTTCGGAAGGTAACGAAGACATAATCTGGTGCTGATATTTATGCTTAAATATGACACACCCTTGATGCATTTTCTAATTAAATTTTTTATTCGAGGTATATAGTATCCTTGTCGTAACATTATGTGATGCTCTGAATGTAGCAGGATTTTGTGGGTAAAGTGGTTAGTTAATACCGATTTTTCTGGTAGAGTAATGGGATGTTTTTCTTCGAACATTGGACCTGAGTTGGCAAGTCTGCCTCCAACGCGAAGTATGCTGTTGTCATCTAAGAAGGGACTGAGCGACTAGATTTGCTGAGCGATTGTTGATTTTGTAGACAATTTATTTCTTCATGGAAACCTTTTTGCTGTGTAAGCTTGATAATTCGGCATTTTATGAATTCAATTTCTGCACTACGTAAACATGACTTGAAAAAACAAAACACGTAACATAGTGTGCGCAAACATCTCTTAAGAGAGGAAAATTGTTCAATGATGTATTTGATATTGACTTCTATGTGAAAGGATGCTACTTGTTTTTCGTTTCCAAATCCGTTGGTTCAAATGTTCGAGGTTCAGGCCAGCAACTAATATCTTGAGTTAACCATGGAGGTCCATGCCACCAAAGCTGATTTGATAACAACTCTTGTGGAAAACACCCTCGTGATCCGAAGTCTGAAGGATTGTCCCCACTTTTAACGTGTCTCAATTGAATGTTACTGACGATACTTAGAATGTCACTTACTTTGTTTGCCACGAAGGTTTTAAGCATTTGAGAAGGTTTTTGTAACCATCCTAACCAAAAGGAAGATATTGTGCACGTGCACGATGTGTCGATTGGCTCAACTGTATAATAAAAACTATCAGTCATAGCATTCCACTTTATTCCCAAAGTTTTCATCGAGATATGATCCTTTATCATTTAGAAATCTTCATTTAGAAGACATTCCCGGGGCCAATTATTAAGTAGATCTATATTATTTGCAGTTAGTTTCTTAAGAGGAAATCCTGCAGATGAAAGCGCTTTAAGGAGATGATTTTGCTTCATCTTGTTTTCTGCAAGAGAGTGACCACCAGACAAAATGTCGTCGACGTAGACTTCGTTTACCAGAATGTTAGCAGCTTTAGGATAAATATCTTGACAGTCTTTACCAAGTTGTAACAGAGTGCGAATTGCAAGGAACGGAACCGCATTAATTCCAAATGTCTCGTTCTTTAATTGAAATGTTTGGATGGGATCTGTGGGAGACGGGCGAAATACAATTCTCTGAAAGGGTTGATCATCTTCGAAGAGCCATATCTGGCGGTACATTTTTTGTATGTCGCCATTAAAAACGAACTGATAAAGTCGCCAATTTGATAATACCTTAACAATGTCTTGCTGTAAGACGGGACCGGTGTGTAAAATATAGTTCAAGGAGAAACCACTTGCTGACTTTTTTGACGCGTTGAATACAACTCGTACTTTCAGGGCGAATTACTGCATGATGAGGGAGAAAGAAACTCGCCTTCGGATGTTCATTTTTAAGAGCGGAAGTCGGGGCCATGTGTCCTAATTGAATGTATTCGCGTAGAACTTCCTCGTATTGATCTTTTAAATTCGGAGTTTTAATTAATGTTTTCTCCATTCTGCAATATTGAGCGATGGCCTTATGTTTGGAAGGGTCTAAGAATATGTCATTTGGGTATTCCTTCTTGAATGGTAATCTTACCACATAGAATCCCTTTCTAATTGTATTGGTGCTCGATCAACTTCTTCCAGCTCCCAAAACGTTTGAAATTGCTCTTGAAGAGCGATTGTGTCCAAAGTAGATACTTCTGTAGAAAATGTATTGATGGTCTGGGCTTCAGCTGCCAGCGACTGTAACTCCGAGGCCCGAAATTTGGGAATTGTTAAATTCAAGTGGAATTAAAATCTTTTGTTGAATTCGTTTTGATGCGGAAACTTTTCTCAGAACCTGCATCCAAGAGTGCGCGAATAGCGAAAAGTTCACCACAGTGTGAAATGTTAATGAGTGCCGTTGGCAGAATTGTAGTTTCTTTGTTTTTATGAATAACGTGTGCACTTCCGCAGCCTTGGTCGTGTTCATGAAGGAATTTGGTGATGGTTCTTCTTCATCTTGGGGAGGTGAAATTTGATTGTTTGTTAAATAAGCATTTGGGTTTTCCTCAATTTTCTCGATGAGGAGCATTGTATGATGCATACGATTGCATATATTACATTTCCTGGTACTACTACTTTTGGGTTTAAAATGACCTTGCGAAAGACAATTGATACACCTCTTGTGGGACATGACGTATTGGATTCGATCTTGCGGAGACAATGATTTAAAATGTTTACATTGCATCAAAATATGATATTGGTTACATTGTTGACTGAGATTTGGATCCGAGATTTTCCTTCGTCAGTGGTCTTCTGAAATCCAAAATTGTTTCTAGTTTTTCTATTTTTTTTTTACAAATAACTATCCATTTCTTTCCATTTAGGTAGGTATTTGTGATTAAATAATGAATCCTCCCATGCTCTCTGTGTATCATCTGAAATTTTTGTGGACACCAAGTGGATTATAATTGGATCCCAATTTTCTACAGGTATGTCGTAGGATTTAAAGATTGCTAAACTGTCGCTCACGGAACTTAGAAGTTGCGTAATTGATTTGGGTGACTCGTTCTGCACGGACGGTGTGCAAAAAAGCTTCTTCATTTGTTGGTTGACAAGTATCCTCCGGTTTTCATACAGGTTCTTGAGGGCGTCCCACGCCAACTGAAAATTCGAGTCTGCTAATTCAAATTTCTTTACGATATCGTGCGCCTCTCCTCTGGTTTTATCGCGGAGATGATAAAGCTTTTGAGCAGGAGATAAATGCAGATGCTTCCCGAAAACGGCCATAAATATGTCCCCCTTCGAAGGTTTTAACGTCTGTGCATATTTAGTTTTAACGTCTGTGCATATTTATTGTCTTGCGTTTCGACACTAGGCTCCTTTGGCGTTTTCGAGCAAATGCCACTCATTATGTCTCCTTTACAAATTTGGTATGCTGAACTAGCCTCTTGATATTTTTCCGCTGGAATCATGGAAATTATGTTCCTCAGCCTCATCTTCTAAAACTAGAGCTTCATAGCTCGAAAGCAAGAGACCCCATTTCCTTTGGAGTTCCAAACCTTTCACCTCTAATAACGGTTCTGTCAATATATATGTAACACTGCACTGATAGTTGTTGTTGTTGCTCCAAACGGGTCTTCCAAAACCACTTGTTTGTACCAACAAATCGTGATTGATATAATTTATATTTTATTCCACTGTTGTTTAATAATTAATTTCTCACAACTCTTCTTAATCTTCGACTTAATTTGCTTTTTTCTTGAACACACTTTGTTTTTTCTTTCTAGTCTTCTTCTCACTTGTTTAATATTCGTCTTTGCTTTGCGCTTATGTAAGTGGTTGTGTGTTATATGCATGCACTGGTAATGCTGGTTTGTTGTGAAACTTAGCTTCTTGCGGAAAAATTCCGGTAAATTTGAAACCATTTTGCAAAAATGATGACTATAAATCCATTTTTTTGTATATCATATACTTTGCTGTTTAACTGTCTATTAAATGTTGAAATTTCATGTTTTATCTTTGTGAATTCTATTTTATAAAAACGATGGCGGCTTCAACGTCCACGTTTGCCGCCGTTATTGTGTTTTACAAGAATTTGTGATTTCTCGACTCCGAGAGAACATTAAAGAGCACAAGTGACCTGTTGTTGTTTGTGTTTTATTATTGAGAATTTTTAGAGATTTCGTTTTACCGTATGAACTTTAATCACATCATTTTTTGAATACCAAATAATACATATGGGAAATTACAAAATTCTGTTAAAATTCCATTAAAAAAAATTGAAAATTTTTTTGCGAGCATATTCATGATTTTTGGTACATAGGTTAAGAAAAATATGCTGATTCTAAATCTGTTCGCGTTCACAAATTCGGATGCTGCGCACAAAAGTTACAGCGGTTTTAAATATTGTATTTCAAATATAAATTAAATGAATTCCTATTTGTTGTAATTCGCGAATTTCTTCACAAATGGTTAAACACATTTGTTTTCATTGCATACTGGTAAAATCACATTGAAATACAGTAGTCGCGAAAAACAAATAGAAGCATGAAGATATCTGAAAATAAAATAAATTTATTTTTTAATTAAGACAAAATTTTTATTTGAATTTTCAATTTTTTAGTATGGTTAAGGAAATAAGGTTTTTCATTAATCTTCTAAAATATACGTCGCTTTCTTCTGCAAATTCTTTTAGATGATTTTTAAATATCGGTAGATTCATCTGAAGAGAGTTTCGACGTTAAAATGACTAAATATATTGCACTTACAGTACAAAAAATGGTCAATATTGAAAAACGTGCAATTCGCGTATTCGTGGAAATCAGTTGTTGCGCATGCGGTTTTCGTATAAACCGAATCAATCTCTTCCAATAATGATGAATTTTTCGATGTTTAATTTAGCGGTCAAAGTGTGCCGCTCGATGCACTTTACTATGCAAAAACCCTAAAAATGGCTAAAAATTACGCAAAGTGCATACGATTTTTATGCCCATCCGATTTTAGTAATTTCCTATGAAAATACACAAAAGGACACATTTTTGAAAAGGATCGGTTAAGAACCGCGGATGTGCCTCCACAATCGATTTTGGATAAAATACGCATATTATTCGCGTATCGATGTATTTTTGACCTTTTTTCACACAGATTCGCGAATATGATAACACAAGCATGAAGGTTTGTAAAATCAATTTGAAGAAAAACGCGATTATATACGCGAATTTGTCAATATAAGTTTTTGCAGTTTTCCCATATTCAAGGTACCTATATCCGCCGTTTTATTGGGCGGAATTGAATATGGATGGGCTCATTAGATCCGGCACGTAAAAAAATAAAATCACGCGGGGTTCCACGGAATTTATGCTTTTTATAAAAATTTACGCACCAAATTTACGTCTTTGGAGCCCAATTGCAAAGAAGCTACGGTGAGCACATTCATGAGATATACACTAAACGAAGCAAAATCACGAGTTCTACAATCCTATAATTAGTTTAGTCCGTTATCTGGATGCGCATCCTAATTATAAGAACAATTCAAAAAACACCGAAAATCCGGCTTCAAAATGTCAGCATCCTTTTTGGGTGGATGCAGTGATCATATCGAAAAATCATACATTAGAACCATATTGTCCATGGGGTATTCTGCAACTTAGTCACGGATCACATGTGCGTGCGTTATGTAGTTTAGCCACAAATCAGGAACGAACACAAAAAAACTCGTTGGCTTCAACATATTTTCACCCATTTTTATACATTACCACCAGCACAGCTTCCACCAAACTTATTTTTTATTACCAATATTTGAAGATTTTGACAAGAACACTTCATTTTATAGAAATGAATTTAAATTATATGCAATATGTTCATAATTCCCGAGTTATAACCTTGCAAACCTTAGCTTCAAGGTATTTAAAAGATTTTTGTAATTTCCCATATGTACATACCAAATTCTTCCTTATGTGCTCTCTTTGCTATTACCTTCTGTTATATGAGTCACTATAATGGGTGTTGTTGTGTTCTCTTCTTTGCGGATATTACTGTTGTTGGGCAACATTTGGTAAATGATGATGAATCTCCCTCTTGGTTACCGGTGGTGGGCACAATTATTAAGTTCCGGGGACTTGCTCCTAACTCCTAGTAGGAGGCTTGATGTGGACTGTAGTTGTACTGAAATTCCTGCTCCTAGCAAATTCTAGGAGGCTCGTAAAGGACCATATGTTGATCTCCTTTGCCCTTTCTCTATGAGCCCTTGTGGGGAAACCGCCTTTAGTAACAAAAGACTTGAGTTTGTTTGGAACTGTTTTTTATTAAGGTTTAGGTCTCCTTGACCACCTTCTTAAATAATATAAACTTAACTGAACTCAAAATACATTTTTTACAATGAACAAGAATGTTTTTAACGGTTTTTAGTTATTTAGGAATTGCATAGGTAAATGAAAGTATATGCATCTTCGTGATGTGCATTCAAAGCATTGGATTGGAGTTTTGAAGACCTCATTGTTGTAGTAGGGGAAGGTACCCTATTTAGCCTTGTTGAACTGGCTTCAACAAGCTATATCGAAATCTAAACCGATTTCATCGAAACTTGTCACAGGTTAGGTCATACTAATTTCAGTATGTTTTTTGCTTATCAGCCAAGTTTATCTAAATTTGAACAGATTTCAAAAAAGCTTTCCACAATTTTGTGTCAGTCGGCCTAACGTTGGGTATTTGGTGTACAATTTACATAGCACACATCATTCTAGACATACTTCAGTACGCTATGGCAAATATAAAGATATAAAGGGTCTTTGGTACACCACTTTCATTAAATCGGACGAAATATATATGGGAGCTATATCCAAATCTTAAGCGATTTTGAGTAAACTTGACGCACATCATTCTAGATCTTATCCATAACGCTGTGCCAAATACGGACTCTGGTACAGCATTTACATTAAATCGGACGAAAATATATATGGGAGCTATATCTAAATCTGGACCGATTTTCAGGAAAATTAACACACATCATTCTAGACCTTATTTATCACGCTGTGCCAAATATCGAGCAAATCGGAAGGTAAATAATGACTTTGGTACACCATTAAATTAAATATGGGAGCTATATCTAAATCTGCACCGAATATCTGGAAAATAAACGCATATAATTATAGACCTAATTCATTACGCTACGTTAAGTTTCGTGCAAATCGAAAGATATATGGGACCTTGGTACACCATTTACCTTAAATCGGACGAAAATATATATGGGAGCTATATCCAAATCTGACCCGATTTACAGGAAACTTGATACACATCAACCTAATTCTTATTCATTATGCTGTGCCAAATTTCGTGCAAATCGAAAGATATATAGGGACTTTGGTAAACCATTTACCTTAAATCGGACGAAAATATACATGGGAGCTATATCCAAATCTGAACCGATTTTCAGGAAACTTGAGACACAACATTCTAGACCTAATTCATTACGCTGTACCAAATTCCGCAATTAAATTAAATAAAACTTTGTTGATTCATTATTTAGAACTAGCGGGCCCGGCAAACGTTGTCTTGCATAGCATTATTGTTGATGTATAATTCAAGATAGCCCAATATTAAGCTACACTCCACGATTTAAGATAGTGCTCTGAAATTTGCACATACATTGCTACTACTCCTACGGTATTTGGTATTGAAAATGTTCAATATTAGTTCACTATTTAAGATATCCCCACCTTCTATATATCCCGGCACCTTCTATATGAGAAGTTGTAACGATTTTTTCAACAGAATTGGTTGTAATTGAGCAGAAAGTGTCCGTACCAAATATTATCAATATTGGCATATGTTTCGGGTTACTGCCTATATAATGGTAGCCCTAAACATTCGGTATTTTGAAGATCTTGGACACGGTTTTCAACAGCATTGCTTTTAATTTAATATAAGGGTTAGCTCTTGAGCAGAAAATCTCTCTACTTGAAATTATCAATATTGGCCCACGTATATTTGGAATTTGGCTGTAATTTTATATTTTGGATGATCATCGAGTAGAAAATGTTTCTAAAAAAGCTTTCGAAATGCCTCCATATAATGACACTCCACATTATACAATCCTTTGGGGATTTGGAAAAATTTTTTAACCTAATTAGCTGTAATTGGTTGTTTTATTTGATAGCATGAATCCTACTAAAATTGTCAATATCAGTTCACTCTTCTGTATTTTGGGGGGTTTAGTCACGTGTTAGGACAAAATTGGCTGTAATTTTATATTTTAGATGATCAGTGAGTACAAAATCTACTTACAAAAAATTATGCATATTGATTCAAGTTTCCGGGTAGCACCCATATAATGGTATCCCCCACATTTTCTCATGTGGTGTTAAATCTTCATACCAACAATTAATTAATCCCCACTCCCATTGTATGTCTAAATATAATAAAATATGTCATTTGTGGATATTGGGGGTGAAAACTTATCTACTTAAGACCAGGTTTTGATATAGCATATAAGTACAGGTCCCGCCCCATTTTCGGTTCTATAAAGACATTGACCGAATTTTCTCATAGAGTCGGCTATAATTAGGGATAACGGATTCCTGTGAAGTAGGCTTAAAGGAATGATACGCTACCGATTTTCGCCAAAAATATCTCAAAATAACAACTTCGACGTGCTGCAATTTAAAAAGCTCGATACTACATTCGTAAAAATGCAAATATGTTGCAAAATACTTTTTGCAAATTTTTCGCGGTTTTTGACTTGTTCTCACCTTTTAAACCTTCCCTGGAGCTCCACGAACATTTCAACATTTAACATTGCCGGCCCGGCAAACGTTGTCTTGCATAGCAATATTGTTGATGTATAATTCACATAACGATAGCCCAATATTAAGTTATCTTTAAGATGGTGTTCTGAAATTTGCACATACATTGAAATTGCGCAGAAAGTGTCCGTATCAAATATTATCAATATTGGCCCATGTTTCGGTGTACCACCCATATAATGGTAGCCCTAAACATTCGGTATTTTGAAGATCTTGGGCACGGTTTTCAACAGAGTTGCTTTTAGTTGAATATAGGGGATACTTATTGAACAGCAAATCTCATAAAATTATCAATACTGGCCCAATTATCCATGTAACCCCTTAATATTCGGTATTTGGCTGTAATTTTACATTCTGAAAAGTTCCATATAATGGAACTCCACATTATAGAATGCTCTGGGGATTTGGGCACGTTTTTCAACCTAATCAGCTGTAATTAGTTGTTTTATTTGGTGAGTCCAAAATCTCCTTACAAAGAATTATCAATATTGGTCCACGTTTGCGGGTTGCAGCCATATAATCCCCCATAATTTCACATGTTGTGTATAATCTTCCTACCAAAAATTAATATGTCTCCATTCCCATTGTTGTAGTTAAAATAGTTCATTCCGGGATATTGGGGGGAGACACATTTAGCTGTTTTTGTTTGTTGTTCTCTTTCCAGCTGAGCTTTATAATAGATTTTTGTCGGACATATGCGAGGTTTTTATAAGTTTAAAGATATTGAAAAACGATTAGGCATATAACCACCTGATTTGATATTTTCCGTGGCATAGCAACATTTCAGGTACATTAAGGAACAACATGTTCCTATTATTATTAGTTTCAAACATATTAATCAAGGGCAGGGATCATAGAATCATGATAACCTGAATGGACACGAACTCGATTCAGAATCTCTTCTGATTTTCCATCCTTGCATTAGTTCCAAAATGTACTTGCATTCTATGGACGACTTAAGTCTGGTCGTCTTCTCCTCGGCATCTTAACGTTATTAATTAATGACGTTAAGATGCCGAACAATAGTGTAACTACCACAGGGTCACTATCTCAAAGGATCATTAAAGTAAAGAAAGTTCTCGCGCACGTATCGATAATCGAAACTTAATTTGTGACAAAACTTAAAATTTATCAAACTTAAAAAAAAAAATCTGACAAAAAAAGCAAATTGAATGTATGAATCTACATTTTATTTAGAAAACTTTTGTATGGGAAATATAAACGTCAGCTTTTTAGAGATTTCCCGGCATTTATTTGATCTTTTAAACCTTGCCTGAAGCTCTACGAACATTCTAGAGTTTTAGCGAGACTAACGAACAGCAATTCATTTATATATATATATATATATATATAAGCAGGTTGTGCAGGTGTTGAAATGATGGATTTAATAAAATTGTCATTTAATAAAAAATGAAAAAACTTAGCGTAGAACTAGAAAATAGTGTCGTGGTGTTAACGGAAAAAGGACATTCCACCAGAGAAATAGCCGAGAAATTGAATATTGGTCAAAGCACTGTAGTTAAAGTCCAGAAAAGAAAAAATATTGTGCGAGCGCCAAATGTTGGAGGTCGACCGAGACAACTTTCTGACGCGGATGCCCGCTTAATGGAACGAGAAATGAGAACAGATAGTTTCATAACACCTAAACAAGCAGCAGATGCATTAAATAAGAATGTAAGCGAATGTACCGCCCGTAGAGCGTTGCATAGAATTGGATTGCTATCAGCAGAAATAAGAAGAAACCGGCTTTGGCCGCTAAAAATGTTAAAGCTCGTTTAGCATTCTACAAGAAACATGCGAATTGGAGTGTTAAGGATTGGAGGCGAGTCATTTGGTCGGACGAAGTAAAAATAAACCGATTTCAATCAGACGGAATAAGTTACTACTGGCGTTATCCCAAAGAAACCATCCAAAGGCATCACGTGAAACAAACAGTGAAACATGGTGGAGGTAGTTTGATGGTGTGGGGCTGTTTTACGTGGCATAATATTGGACCAATTGTTAAAATAAGTGGGATAATGAAGAAGGAGGACTACCTGGATATTTTGAAGTCAAATTTACCAGACTTCGTACAATACAGTCCATACACGGAGGAGCAAATCATTTTCCAACAGGATGGAGACGAAACACACCACCAAAATAGTAAAAGAGTGGTTTTCCCAACAAACATTTAAGCTTATGGAGTGGCCCGCACAATCACCTGATCTCAATCCAATTGAGAATTTGTGGTCCATTTAAAAAAACCTTGGAAAATGCAAGGGAGCTCCTGAGAACATGGATGAATTCTGGCGCCGTGTACAATTTGAATGGGGACAAATTCCTGAAAATTTTCTCCAAAATTTAGTGGGAAGTATGCCCAAACGTATGAAAGGTGTCATAAAAAATAAAGGGTTATGGACAAAATACTAAGAATTTGGGAAACAACAAATATATGCGAAACGTGCAAAACTGAGCGCATGGAGTTCCTTTTAAGTTTATAATAAATTATCCCGAATATGTATACATTTCAAGTTGATTTCAGCTTTAATATTATTATAATGAATTAAATAAAATATAACATAAGTTTCATTTAATTTGATTGACTTTAAATATTGTTACAGAGCTTAAATGCCAAATCTGCAAAACATGTGATCGGTTTTGCACGCTACTGTATATCTAAATAGAGTCCGTCCTTGGGCCAAATAAGTGACCTATGCCAAGTTTCATCCAATTCGGATTATAAATGCGACCTGTACTTCGTTTACAATTTAACATGGACAGACAGACGGACGGACATGCATAAATCGACTTAGAAAGTGATTCTATGCGTATTATCAAAAGGAACCATGTGCCTATCTCGTTTCCTTTTGCCTGTTACAAACATATGCACAAAGACATAATACCATGTACCACAGAGTGGCCAAGGGTATAAAAACTGTAAAAATATTTTGTATCACACTTTGAAATTTTTTACAAAATTCTATTGATTTTTGTATTTAATTATAACACGTACATGCATACATTAGGCACTTGTCCTATCAGTTATAATAAATTAAATACAGATCATTATCTAAAATTAATCGTCTACTTCATTTGAGTAATTAGAAAAGTATTTGTTTATGTGTGGTTTCGTTGACAACAAAATAATGTCGAGTAATTTAGAAGCGATTTTATGTAAACCTAAGCATGTCGTGGGTTGTATCGAATAATGTTTTATTGACAGAACAGTAATTCAGTCAATATTTTCTGTGCTTTACATCGATGTCACTCCTCCATTGTACCCTCCAATTGGGGTATCGTTATATGGAGACTATACCTGATCATGGACCTATATTGATGTTTTTTAGTAAGAAAGCCAATGGGATTGAAACCATGCCTTTAATCCCCAAAATAATGTCATATTATAAACGTGTATCGATATTAATGGTTTTATTTAGGATGAGAATCTAAAATTTTACCCTTTGAGCCACGAATTTTGTCCGCAATCTTATAACAAATTCCTGTTCACAGATATAATGAAACTATCATACATAGAATATACACAAAATTTGACATCGTACATTCTTCGGAAAAATTAAAGTCCAATATCAAGAAAACCAAATGCAAAATCGACAGAAAAATCATTTTAAATAATTCTCGACCCGGCAAACGTTGTTTTGCCTTGTCAGAGTTCCATTAATTCGTTAATTTTTACCAATCCTATGGTAAAAATCAACGAATTCATGGAAAATATATTTGAGAAACTATTTATCATTAAATTTATGTCAAATTTTAGCAATAAAAAATGTGCATTATATTTTCTTCACATAATATATATAGTTATAGTTATTGTTATTGTTAAATAATAATTTATGTCAGTATGTGTGGTATTTCATTTTATCAATTTGTCGATTTTATTCCACCAAACATTTTTCAGGAGAAGGTCATGTTTTGATCTATGTACTCTACTCAAAATTGGTGCAGGAATTTTTGAGTTGTAAAAGGTGTAAGAAACACAACATTCGATTACCTCAATGTCCGACTTTTTTATGTTTTTTCTCAGCATTTTCTTTGGTAAAATTCCTCCCACTGAAATTAAAAACAACCGAAGGAAAATGTGATGTCAAATTGATACAGTCGTTCTCAATGGAAACAGTTTTCCCCTCATGAAAAATATATAGAGGAACAATAAAGGCACATATAAATTAGACACCTAGAGCATCTAATGCGCATTTGTCTCCATGTAGGATTCGAATTTATAAATATACTTCCCCAATATAAGAAAATGTTCAATAATACCTTCGTAGCTAGCTAAATTGTAGAGGTATAGAAATACCTCTACAATTTATGGAGCGAATATTGAATATTTTTCATGAATATAACAACGTATATATATGTGTTGACATTTTATCAGAAATAAGGCTGATTCAGATATCGTGTGGATATATGCCTTGTGTTGGTTTTATAAAATTACAAATTGGCTCACCATTATTTTACGTTTTTAAACCTCTTTATCTTCGGTCCATATTTTAGCATAGTCCGATTTTAGGTACTTTGAACGTAGTAACAAATACCCTATAAATTGCATTTAATTCGGTATTTCATATAGAATAAAGAACTTCTCTCTAAATTGTCGATATAGTATCACTTTAGGTTATATGTCCCACATTGCCTACCATTGCAAATGTTTTTTTTTAGATTTTCGCGTATTTTTTTTTCAAAATTATCATTCATAAAAGCTTCCCACTTCAACTACTGATAACTGAAAAAAAATTGGATTCAAATCGGACCCCACCATATCATCTTACATAATTTTTGTAAATAGATTAATTTTACTTACTAACTTATCAATTATATTTTTTTCGTTTGACTTCCACGCGCTTTTCACGTAAACAGGTTATGTATGAATCGTTGTCGGAATACTTAACGTCGGCACACGTCGATTAAGCACCCAATCTCTTATCGGGCAAAACACAAAGAAGCTCTATATCGCGTCATCTGTCGGACGAACTTAAAATTAAACAGAAACACTGAGAGTTTGTAAAATATATCCATCTGAACAATTCTGCGTTATTAACTTTAAAATCACGATTTTTTATTTATGCTAGTCTGCAGCAATTGAGCCATATTTGCAAAACTTCCATGTTATATCTCCAATATTACGAGCTCTATAGTAGTTTTAACGTTGTGGTGTAACATATTAGTTTAGGAACATTAAATCCATTTTTCTTTTGTAAATGATTTAAAGCAGTTATGGTCGATTTTTAGCTCCTTGGCGATGTCACGACTGCTAACATGCCAACATTTTCGTCGACCCACAGGTAGGCCGTTCGAGGCTCATCTTTAACATCAAAAATTCATCAACGGATCTACGAAACCAAATTTTACATTTAAGGGGACCTCCCCCATTCTCGGTGTCAAATTTTTTTTTTTTGATTTAATTCGAATCTACTCTAATTCTAGAATGTTCCTACAAAATTTCAAGTGAAAATCTCAAGAACTCTTGAAGATATAGCCGATTTATTGTGTCAGCATCAAGTGACGGCTAAAGGGCTTCTCAAACTTTAAACGCGTTTTTCTCAAAACGAATGGCGGGCACGATAACTCAAAAACTAATAATCCAATCGGTTTCAAATTTTGACACGTTTCTCTAGGAGTGTGTAGCTCTCGTATGAACTAGGATAAAGCCAATCGGTGAAGATCTTCCTTATTTTTTAACTTAGTTTGTGGTAAAAAATAGGCGATTTTCCATAAAAAATTTTTCAAAGTTCCGCCATTTTGTTAATTGTTGTTCGAAGTAAATAATCCTAGTTCATACGAGAGCCAGACATGTCCTCTTTCTAACACAGTTGGAATTTTCGGATTCCGATGTTCCAGCGAGGAGTTATCATGCCCGCCATCGAAAATATGGACTTTTCTTTGAACCCAAAAAACAACAACAAAACAACAACAACAAATTTTGGTAAATTATTTTTCTTCCTTTTTAAATCTTCAAATATATATGTGGCAAGTTACAAACCTTATCAAGCATTCATTTACCAGCCCATTTAAAATCTTAAAAATAAAAAATCGAGAATGGGGGGGGGTTCCCTTAAATGATGTTTAATGTCCCAAACATCATTCACAATTTTAGCCGCTTGGAATGCATTTTCGCCTTTGTCAAAAAAAAAATGTAAAATGTAATGAATTTTTTCTATGTTTACTTCCATTTTAAACTCCCTGTAACTCCAATGAATGCACGAAACAAAAAACAGCAAAATATTTTTTACTGCGAACTGTCACCGTTCCAACGAGCATAAATCTGAAATTGTTTGATCGACATATGCCGAAAAATAATGGATTTATTTTTCCCAAACTAATATATTCCGGTCGTCTTATGTGTTTTCGAGTTTTCAATAAGCTAATTTGCAACAAATTTCGTAGGTGGGCATTTGTCAGAAAACTATGCAGTATTTTTGAACAAACAACCAACTTCCGAAAGTAGTTTAAAGTATGACCCTTTAGATGACAAACAAAATCTTCTAAACAAATTTAGCATATACTGTTGAAACATCAAACAGGAAAACACCGTTAATGGACAACTATTGAACTTTAGCGTTTGTAGAAGTCTGGAAATAACTGATTCGTTCCAAAAACCTCAAAAATACCGAACATTCCAATGGGAAATGTGGATAGGACTCAAAAATGTTATGCAAAAACTCGTAGGGGTATAATCGCCTAAAATCGAGCGTAGGATTTCCGACAATGCAGGTGTTCCGAGTGGATTACGGATTCGGTTAAAAAAAATCTGCCCTAATTTTACATTTGATACTTTGTTTTCTACAAAATTACAAGCCTACAGAAATGTTTATATATTTATTGATCATTCCATGAAAATCGAAATTCGAGATTGTAGATTAAAGTCTTACTCCATTGTTTGATGCATTTTGGAGATGTTGTTCTTACTTATATTTAAGCAACCCCCAATCATCATACAATATGACCTATTATTTGCTTCCCATATGGTAAGTATCTGTTTATTTGTCTATTGCCGATTGTATGGGTGGTATTCAGCTCAATTTCAATGCAAATACCTCCCATACATTGTTTGATTTTTTGTTGTCTTGTGAATGTGAATTTGCATTGCCATTTAACCGCAACTGGCATAACACAGACAACAGAGATAATGTTAATGTTGCGGTTTATAGCCATTAGGATGAGTTATTTGCTTTAAATGGGAAAATTAACAAACGATTGTAAATGAATAAAATAATTACAAATCAGAATATAAAGATAATAATTTAATTATAATATGTTATTGTTGTAAGCGTATTAGAATCAATGGTCGATATGGCATGAGGTTTCTGCGGGATACGAACAGGTATGTACATTCCTATTACCATAGAATTGTGGTCAAATACAAAAGTACATTATTTTCATTATTAGTGGAAGCAAACAATAAAATGCGCAAGGAGGGGAATTTATATTTTATATATACTCAAATTGTGTGTTATTTAGCATCATATTGGTTATTTACTCGTATATAGTTTATACCTATATTTTACATTAACAACTAGCAGGTATAATGGTAATTTTTGGGGCAACAAGTATAGTGTTTTAGAAAGATTATCACACATATATGTTCGCCCTTGGATGTAGATTACTGAAAAATGTTCAAACATATTTAGAGTTTAACAACTAGGAGAAACAACTTTTACACCAAATCTTCAAAATGACAGAAAATCAGTAGCTATAAATAGCATTAAAAACAATTGAAAAGGCATTATGTTCCGACAGGCCGAACTTTGGATACCATCCACCATAGCTATACTGATAGCTACTTGAAATGTAAAAATAGGGAACTTACCAAAAATTATATGGAGATTTTCCCTAAAATCTCAAGACCATAAAATGTGGGCCGATATTGACACCGCATGGTAGGGTGTAACAAGTGTTTAAAAACTTTAAAATACTGCAATTTTACGGTAAATAATAAAAAATACCGAAATTCGTTAGGTATCATTAGGGTCTAGATCTATACGCGGACCGATATTGTTTGTTTTCGAACCTTATGTTGTAGTTTTTTTTAACGCGGTTAACTATTTTCCTATAAAAAGGGGTGAATATAAATAATTTTAAGGAGGGAGATGTGTTACCAAATACGACTACAAAATATCAAATTACAGACAATTCAACTGAAATTCTGGTTCAAAACCCTCAAAACCCTTATATGAGGACTATCGGACAAAGTGGAACTATCTTCAAAATGTTTACTGAAGAGATTTTGTATGCAATAAAAACTCAAAGTTCTAAATTACACCAAAGTTTCAGCACACTATCTCAATGCCTCAATGACAGACGGACAGACACTGGTAGATCGTCTTAACATTTTATCCTGATCAAGAATATATATACATCATAGGGTCGTACATGATTATTTCGATGGGTTACAAACGGAATGACAAAATTATTATGACTTCCATATTATGGTGGAGCGTGTAAAAATATCCGAATGTGTTCATCCGTTTATTATTTTTTTTTTGATTGCCACATTACATTTAATAACATTTTTGTGTAAGATATCGATTTATTTGCATAACGCCAGATATTTATTTTGGAATACTTGAAAATATTGTTGAATGTCAACGACAAGCTTCAATACAAAATAAAAGTTTTAAATATGAAATCATTAAATCGGACGAAAATATATATGTGAGCTATATCAAAATCTGAACGGATTTTCAGGTTAATCATTATTCCTCATTATAGACTTAATTTAGTACGCCATGCCAAATTTCCTGAAAATCGAAAGATATTTAGGGGCTTCGCTACACCAATTACATTAAATCGGACGAAAATATATATGGAAGCTATATCTAAATCTGAACCGATTTTCTCGGAACTTAACACACATCATTCTAGACTTAATTTAGTACGCCATGCAAAATTTCGTGAAAATCGAAGAATATATAGGGACTTTGGTGCACCATTTACATAAAATCGAACAAAACTTATATGGGAGCTATATCTAAATCTGAACCGGTTTTCACGAAACTTGGCACACACCATTCGTACAAATCAAAAGATATATAGTTACTTTGGTGCACCATTTACATAAAATCGGACAAAACTATATATTGGAGCTATATCTAAATCTGAACCGATTTTCATGAAATCGGTACAGAATGATGTTGACGCACATCATTCAGTACGCTATACCAAATTTCGTGCAAATCGAAAGATATATAAGGACTTTGGTGTCTATATCCGATGAATATATATATGGAGCTATACCTAAATCTGAACCGATTTTCACCAATTTCAATAGCGTTCGTCCATAGGCCAAATATGTGACTTGTGCCAAATTTCATCCAAATCGGATCATAAATGCGACCTGTACTTTGTTTACAATTTAACATCTACAGACGGACGGACGGACATGCGTAAATCGACGTAGAAAGTGATTCTAGGGATATTCTCAAAAGGCTCGCCCTTTAAAGGAAAGCCAAATGAGTTAATGTAAGGTCTTCTGGCCATTGTTAGGCTCGTGCATATTTGAAAACAGCAAATTAAAAATTTTGCAAAAAAGATATTATATTACACTAGATGACCCGCCACGTTGTTTACACTAGATGATTACACGTTGTTTAGCCTTATCAAAATTGCATCAATATAGGGTTGGCAAATATTAAGAAACTTATCGAAAACATACAGTGGTGGTAAGGTAATTAAAACATTTACTGTTGTAAACATTTTTTGATCAGCCCTCGGTTCTTTTGAGGTATTCTTGAGAATTTTTTAATTCAGAACACTTCGATATACTGCACTTTAGAGATTTAGTGTGAAAATAGAAAATTATTGCATGCAATTTTTCCATAAATAACGGTATTTATGAAACAACAACGACTTTGAGGTGGCCACATAATTAAAACATTGTGTAATTTCTTACTTTTCTGCATTTTTTGAAAATACTTTTTAAATAAGTTAAATTATGTAAACTAAGCACCGATAAAATCATTTAAAAATTAAAATTTTTGAATATAATTGATCAAAATTGCAAAAAAATTTTACAGTACACCTAACATTCAGAAAATCATGTTTATTATAGAAAGTAAAGGTCCGAATGCGCCAGAAATTGTTAGAATTAGTAGAAAACAATAAATAATTCTCAAAATAAATAAATATTTGAAATAAGAACTAAAAAAATGGGAATTAACCTAAAGGGACGATTCAATTTCGATAGCCTTTATTGAAGAAGGCCGGAATATTTTTGCAGTATGTGAGGAAATATCGATTGATATTGTCATTTATTATATCAAATCGATTGTTCGAGAAGTACAGAATATATTTGATCAAAAAATATATCAGTCACATCAGAACGAACAGAGATCAATTCTAGCAATTTCTGGCGCATTCGGACCTTTACTTTCTATAATAAGCATGATTTTCTGAATGTTAGGTGTACTGTACAATTTTTTGGCAATTTTGATCAATTTTATGGATTTTTTCAAAAATTTTAATTTTTAAATGATTTTATCGGTGCTTAGTTTACATAATTTAACTAATTTGAAGAGTTTTTTTAATATTTTCAAAAAAAAAATGCAGTAAAGTAAAAAATTACACAATGTTTTAATTATGTGGCCATCTCAAAGTTGATGTTGTTTCATAAATACCGTTATATATGGATAAATTGCATGCAATAATTTTCTATTTACACACTAAATCTCTAAAGTGCAGTATATCAAAGTGTTCTGAATTAAAAAATTCTCAAAAATACTTCAAAAGAACCTAGGGCTGATCAAAAAATTTTTACCACGTTAAATGTTTTAATTACGTGACTACCACTGTATTTGAGTATGTGTGCTATTTCAGAATATTAATCGGTTAAACATTTTCCACCAAATTTAATTAAAATTAATTAATTAATTACATCCCAGTATTTTAACATTTTCTAATTTGTCCATTATTGGAGGATTCGTAATTAGAATTAAAGGTTGTTCATGTCTAATTGTCATTTTGAAATCAGTATATAGTTTCGCAATATTTTAGATTGGGCTTCGAAATGTTGAATGATGGTATTAATAACATGTTGTATCGTTTAGTGGTATACAATTCCATCATACATATGAAGGGTAAAAAAAGTTCGGACAACGTTATCGTCGGATATTTTGTTCTAAATGTATATATCAATTTTATATGTTAACTCTAAATCGCGATGTAAGAAATGTTCACATTTTGAGCAATATGATTTGTAATTAGTAGGAATTAGTATTGAATAATTGCTGTAATAAGTTGCATAGGTTCACATTTTTGTGTAGCGCCGTACTGTCATGCACACTTCAAGTTTTCGGCAAACAATTTGGATTCTGTATAATATAAGGTAAAATGTCGAATATCTGATGGGAATACTAATAATGCGATCATTACAAATATTTTCAGCGATTGAAAATGATGAAATTATTAGTATATTAAGATAAATTTTTTTTTATGAAATTAGAAGTTTTTATTTAACTACTCTTAACTCAAGAGATCATATATCCTTAAAACAATAAATTCTTTAAACATAAAATTTGAAAAATGTAAATACAACATTGTTATCGCGGATTCTCACGATTTGTTTGCATATTTTCCATTAAAATCGGTGCAGACGTTCTTAAGTAATAAACGGTGTAACTAGCCAAACGTTCAATTATATATACAAAAAAATTGAAAATATATCTTTGAATTGACACGCGATCATTGTATGCACACGTTTTCCATAGAATGCACGTAAATATTGGGGCAAATGCAAGGATGGAAAATCAGAATGGAGTTCGTGCACAATCAGAGTATTCTGATTCTAAGTTCCACGCCCGAGATTATTTTGTTTGGAAATAATAATAATAGTTCCATATGAACATGTTGTTCCTTAAAGTACCAATCAGGTGGTACCACTATATGGTGGTTATGCCTAATCTTTTCTAAATATCTTTGAACTTATGAACAGAACAGAGAGAAAAGTAATATGTAAAAACAGCCAGGCATAATATCTTATGTGAATGTTATACCACAGAGTCTTATGATGTTACGTGTTGAACATGTGACTATAGAATTACAAATACCTCAATATGCCAACAACCGTAACACTCAGGTTGGAAAACGGGGGTAATAACTTTAACATACCCAAATTTGGGCGGGAAATATTTATGGCGTCTCTTTAAAACTTTAGTATTTGTTGCTGAAGAACATTCTTTTGAAAAATTAAAAAAAAAAACAAATATTCGCGAGCACTGTTAAAACAACAAGAAACAAAACCAGTAAGGAAAGTTCAAAAAACCACATACACATACCATTTTGAAATCAATGAAAAATTGCATGCTAAACGGGCAGACTTGTATCCTTTGGTGTACCATTTATATGAAATCGAGTAAAATTATGTATGGGGTCTATATATAAACACATGGATCTAATTGAGCAATCGTTGCATACACCTTTTATTTTTGTTATCACTCTATATTCAATTTAATGCCCTCTGCCAAATTTCGTGTAAATCGAACAAATATAGGTCCTTCGGTGCACCATTTACGAAAATATATATGAGACCTATATCAAAATCTGAACCGATTTCAATCAATCTTATCACACATCATTATTTCCTCAAAAAAATCGGACGAAACTCAATATTGGAGCTATATCAAAATCTGAACCGATTTTAACAAAACTTCGCAGACATCAGCCTGGACCTAATTTAGTACTCTGTGCAGAATTTTGTCCCAATCGGACAAATATTGGGAGTTTGGTGTATCATTCACAAAAAATCGGATGAAACTATATATGGGGGGCTCTTTCTAAATCTGAACCGATTTTAACAAAAGATCGCAGATATAAGTCTGGACCTAATTCTGTACTCTGTGCAAAATTTTGTCCCAATCCGACAAATATTGGGAGTTTGGTATATCATTCACAAAAAAAAAAAAAACAAAATAAAATAAAAACCAAAAAACGGACGAAACTATATATGGGAGCTATATCTAAATCTGAACCGATTTTAACAAAACTTCGCAGACATCAGGCGGGACCTAATTACCCTGTGCAAAATTTCAGACAAATATTGGGAGTTTGGTACACCATTTACATTAAATCGGACGAAAATATATATATGAACCGATTTTCAAGAAATTTTACGCAGATTAAATGGGGGATACCCTACGCGTGCTACGATAAATACCAACATATTGCAAAGATCTGTATACTCCACCAAATCTAAAATACCGAAAATTATACATCAACAATAATGCTAGGCAAGACAACTTTTGTCTGTCCCGCTAGTATATCACATTTTCAGAGCAATGACAATCCAATTGATTGTAGAAAAGAACATATTTTGAGAATTTTCCATAATTGACAATTGCTTAAAGAGATTATACGCTGACAATTTTTGACTAAAATATATCCAAAAAGAACTACGAAGTGATGAAATCATAAAACTTCGAACAAAATGTATGGAAGTGCAAATATCCTGAAACATATATTTTGCAACATATTCGCGGTTTTCTCTAAAAATTTTCCTTTCTCCTTTCCACTTCAATAACAGACAACTGAAAGTAATTTTGAGTCAATTCGGTCCAGCCTTTCCTTCAAAATAATTTTGCGAATTTTTCTTAAAATTTTATTTCATAAAAAACTTCCCACTGCAATTACCGAAACCCATTTTGAGTGAAATCGGTCCAGCCGTTATTGATTGATGAGTTACTATACATTTCTGTACTCCATTTATATATACATAGATTATATTGCAAAAAAGATATTATTCGCTTTATTAAATGTACACGTTTTCGCCAAAGTGGTTTCGGATTTAATCTTGATGAAAAAGGTAATTCCATTCGCTTTAAATTAAATTTAAGGTGAGAACCGACGGGTCCCACCTTTGGACTAGATCTAGGTTTGGTAAAGACAATAGGTTGTTGTTTGGTTCAAATCGGACATTCTAATCGCCTAATATTGGATTACTAAATATTGAACATTTTGACCATTTGTGGGGGAGATACCTGAAGGAGTGGACAAATGAGTTCCATCTTCGGATTTAATTTAGGCGGCTAAAGATAATGGTTGTGCAATGTTTGGTTCAGATCGGACATTCCATTCATATAATAGTGGATTTGTAAATATTGAAATTTTAGACCGCCCTCACAGTACCAGAAGGAGTGGGCCAATGTGTCGCATCTTCGGACTTCGTATAGATAATGGGTTGTATAAAGTTTGCTTCAAATCGGTTGATCCGTTCACATGATAATAAAAATGATTTTTTTGCTAAATTTTGACCATTTTGTGGTGGAGGTACGAGAAGGGTGGGCCGATATTCCCTATCTTCGAACTTGAAGATATATTACGATGTGAAAAATTGGGAGGAAATTGGTTACTCCCCTTGTGGCAAAAAGTAGTTCGATATATGTGGGAAAATTTATCATCTACAACAATATTTGCAATGGATAATTTTTTTTTTTTGTTTATTAGAATTTCTTAGAATAGAATATTTCTCAAAGAGAACAGAATTTTTGAAAATGATGTATTTAAAATAAACAGCCTTGTTATATACTTAAACTAGTATCTAGATATGCCCACATATTTGCCACTGAACTTTAATTTTGGTGTATACACATACAAGACGCGACGATTTTGTAATATGTCAATATGAACATGAGTATGTATGAATGTATATTAACTCAAGAAAATACACAAATGGGATGACATACACATTGATAGAGCAAATGGTGTTGGTTTTTCAGTTCTGTTAGCTCTTCGTTCTATTTTAGGAATTTAAGGCGCCCTTTCATTCCAATACGTGCCTAAGTGTTGGCCTGAAAGTTTTGGTTGTTTAAACGCAAGCCACAAATATACTTTAATGTTTATGTTTTATGTCGGGTAGATATAAATGGCGATAAATTCTTATAAAATACCACATTTATGGTTACCACACCACAAAACTTAGAAAGAGAAACAGTAGGAAGAAAATGAAAAAAAACGACGAGCCTAAAAATGTTCACCAATTTTTTTAAATTACTGTTAATAGCACCCTGTGGAAGTTGATCATACAGCTTAAAAACTATTTTTATAAAGAGTCTGAAAATGGAAACACTTTTTTTACAAGTAAGTACTTTTTGTCTTTTCAATGTTTGTCTCGCGAAATATTTAAATTTTTATGAAATTATTTATCTTATATATAAAAATGGAGGCAAAAAATGTATACTAACGCATCAATTGAGAACGGCTGGACCGATTTGACTCAAAATTTCTTTCAGTTGTCGGCAATTACAGTGGGAAGGTTTTTATGAAAGAAAATTTTGAGAAAAATCCTCCAAAATCTTGCAAAAATTATTTTGGACCGATTTTACTTACAATTTCTGTTAGTAGTCTGTAATTGAAGTGGAAAGGTTTTAATGAAAGAACATTTTGAGAAAAATTCGCGAAAATGTTGCAAAATATATTTTGGAATATATTAGCATTTCCACACATTTTATATCGAACCTTTTTGGATTCATCTCTTCGTAGTTCTTTTCGGACATATTTTGGTCGAAAATGAGCAGCGTATATCTTTAAGTAATTGTCAATTATGGGAAATTCTCAAAATATGTTAATTTTCTACAATTAATTCGAGAACGGCTGAACGGATTTTTCATATCTTAGTCTTCAAATGTTCGTGGAGCTTCAGGAAAAGGTGAGAAAAAATCGAAAATCGCGAAAAATTTTCGAAAAAATATTATGAAGCCTATTTGCATTGGCACGAATTTAGTATCGAGCTATTATGATTGCCCCACGTCGTAGCTGTTATTTTGAGATATTTTGGCAAAAATTGATAGCGTATCATTCCTTTAAGTCTTTATTTATCAATTATTCAAAATTTTGATTTTTTTCAATTTGATTGACATTGTATTGAAACTTTTTTTGTGAGAATTCAAAAAATAACTTTGTCCATAAAATGCATGTACATTTTGGAACAAATGCAAGAATATCAAATCAGGTGGTACCATTATATGGTGGTTACCTGCCTAATCGTTCGTCAATTGAAGTCTTATAAATATACTGGAAAAAATGAATTATATTCGAGAGTCAAACTTATATGTGCATTTAAATTTACTTTCCACGAATTCAATAACTCATAAGCTTTTATCCACCGAAACTTTAGAAGACAAAAATTGCAAAATAACTCGCTCATTAACCAGGGACCGTAACGGTTATAAGTTATTTCAAATCAGGTAAAAAATAACTGTTATCATGTGACCTAAATAAAAAAATCCACTTTAATTATTTATTTTTTAACGGAAAAAATAAACGATTATTTTTAAATGTTAAAAATAATTTTTATTTTTTCCGTCAAAAATAAAAGTCTTTTTGAGATTTTTATTTTTTTCCGTCAAAAATAAAAGTCTTTTTGGGACTTTTATTTTTTCCGTCAAAAATAGCAGTCTTTTTGGGATTTTTATTTTTTCCGTCAGGAAATAAAACTCTTTTTACGTAAATAAACATATAGAGTTTGGTACCAGTTATATAACCTTTGACCTAATAGTCAGGGGAATGATTCTTTAATTAATATTCATGATTTGGTACCCTAGACAATTTTTTAAAAATGTATAACAAATATTTTTTACCTTTGATCTAGATTACTTATGTGTACACTTATTGTAATAAGGACAGAGATTTATAAATTGTAATTTTATAACTGATTACAAGTTGTATAAACTTCTTTACGTAAAAAGAGTTTTACTTGGGTTCCTCAATACGAATCTATTAGTATATGACACTATTGGTGTCCCATGTCTCTAACATGAAGATTTTTTTGTTCGCATTTTAAAAAATAACTGTTATTTTCAGTCCCTGTCATTAACCTCAAATTGTAGATTTTCAGTACTGTAAAAATTTGTACCATCCACCTTATGGTGGAGGGTATAAAAACAAACATAGAACGCCGAAAATTATATATAAACAATATTGCTAGGCAAGACAACGTTTGCCGGGCCCGCTAGTTTTCAATAAAAATGTGGGTTAGGACAAAATATTTTTATATCCTTCACCACACTGTGATACAGGGTATTATGTCTATGAACATATGTTTGTAACAGGGAAAAGGAAACGAGATAGACCCATGGTTACTTTTGAGAATATGCATACAATCATTTTCGGAGTCGATTTATGCATCTCCGTCTGTAGATGTTAAGTTGTAAACAAAGTACAGGTCATATTTATGATCCGATTTGGATGAAATTTGGCACAAGTCACTTTTATGGCCCAAGGACATCCCCTATTAAAATTGGGAAAAATCGGTTCAGATTTAGCTCCCATGCATATTTTCGTCCGATTTACGGTAAATGTAAATAAAAAAGATATAACGCTATATATCTTTCTATTAGCACGGCATGTGTCATGTTTCGGGAAAATCGGGTCAGATCGTACGACTTTAGGTAAATGGTGCACCAAAGTCCCTGTATATCTTTCGATTTGCACGAAATTTTGCATAGCCTACTGAATTGAGACTAGAATGGCGTGTATCAAGTTTCGAGAAAATCGGGTCATATCGGGTCCCATATATATTTTCGTCCGATTTAAGGTAAATGGGATACCAAATCCCTATATATCTTTCGATTTGCATGAAATTTGCCACAGCGTACTGAATTAATTCCGGAATGATGTGTGCTAAGTTTCGTGAAAATCGGGCCAGATTTAGATATAGCTCCCTTATATATTTTCATCCGATTTTATGTAAACGGTGTAACAAAGTCCCTATATATCTTTCGATTTGCACGAAATTTGGCATAGCGTACTGAATTGAGTCCAGAATGATGTGTGCAAAATGTTCCTGAAAACCAGTTCAGATTTAAATATGCCTCCCATATATATTTTCGCCCGATTTAATGTGTACCAAAGTCCCTATATATCTTTCGATTTGCACGAAATTTGGCACAGCGTACTGAATCGAGTCTAGAATGATGTATGCTCTAAATCTGCAGAATAAACTGGAATTCAGCATAGGTTGCAGAAAGGCATGTGTATGGACTGATGTTAGTCGGTTCACATATAGATAAAGTTCACATATTTAAGTTTTTACAGTGTTCCCTCGAAGCAACATTGACATTACATTTTTAGGATACATTCATGAGATATACACTAAACGAAGCAAAATCACGAGTTCTACAAGCCCAAGTCAGTTTAGCCCATTATCTGGTTGTGCGTCCTGATTATAAGAAAAATTCAAAAAACAAAAATCATCCGGCTTCAAAATGTCAGCATCTCTTTTGGGTGGATGCAGTGATTTCATCGAAAAATAATACATTTGAGCCATATTGTCCATGGGGTATTCTGCAACTTAGTCACTGATCAAGTGTGCGTGCGTTGTGCAGTTTAGCCATAAATCATCGTAGCTTCCACCCAACTTATTATTTATTACCAATTATTTAAGTTTTTAACAAAAACACTTCATTTTATAGAAATTAAATAAATTTATATGCAATATGTTCATATTTCGCGATTTATAAGCTTGCAAACCTACGTTTCAAGGAATTTAAAAGATTTTTGTAATTTAACATATGTAAAGACGTCGCCTTCTCGAAGGAAAATTTACATGAAATTGAACAAACTTAAATATGTGATCTTTATCTATATCTAAACCGACTAACATCAATCCCTACACATGTCATTCTGCAACCTATGCTAAATTTTGTAAATCGATTTAAAGCAACCTTGACGCACGCTATTCAGTATGCTGCACTGTTTAAAATCCTTAAATAGGACGAAAATATATATGGGAGCTATATTTAAATCTGACCCGATTTTTTCGAAACTTAACACACATTATTCTAGACTTAATTTAGTACGCTATGCCGAAATTTGTGCAAATCCATAATATATATGCTATAACTGAAAGGATTTTCACGAAACCTAGCACACATCATTCTGGACCTAGTTCAGTACCCTATCCCAAATTTGTGCAAATTGAAACATATGTAGAAAATTTGGTGACCCATTTACCTTAAATCGGACGATAATATATATGGGATCTATATCTAAATCTGAACCGATTTTCACGGAACTTAGCACACATCATTGTAGGCATAATTCAGTATGCTGCGCCCAAATTCGTGCAAATCAAACGGTTTGCAGGGACTGTGGTACACCATTTACAAAAAATCGGGCGAATCTATATATGAGAGCTATATCTAAATCTGAACCGATTTTCATAAAACTTACCACACGTCATTCAAGACCTAATTCAGTACGCTATGCCAAAATTTGTGCAAATCGAATGATTTTCAGGGACTTTGGTGCACCATTTACATAAAATCTGACAAAACTATATATGGGAGCTATAGCTAAATCTGAACCGATTTTCTCCAATTTCAATAGACTTCGTCCTTTGGCCAAGTAAGTGACTTGGGCCAAATTTCATCCAAATCGGATTATAAATGAGACCTGTACTTTGTTTACAATTTAACATCAACAGACGGATGGACGACACATAAATCGACTCAGAAAGTGATTCCATGCATATTCTCAAAAGGAACCGTGGGTCTATCACTATTCCTTTTGCCTGTTACAAACATATGCATAAAGACATAATACCCTGTACCTGTGGTGAAGGGTGTAAAAAACAAACAAAAATGATGAAGATTTGGTACCAAACGGCAACCCATAATACCATAATCAGTAATAATATACCTTATAGGACTGGAAATGATAATTTCGAAAAGTTATACACGGCATTACAAAATTAATATACCCCCTATACCCAATACTGGTGGATGGCATAAAAAATATAGTAGTTTCAGTTTTTAAACAATAAACGACATATTCTATTTTTTTTTTGCATAGAACTTAAACGTGCTAGGCTTGGTACTAAAAACAATAGATTAGCTAGCTTTTTCTGGTTTGCTTCCAATACATATGTACATATAAATATGTACATATATATATAAAACCAATAAAGTTAAAAATATTTAATGCCATTATTTTTAAACTTGATACTGTTTTCTACTACATGTACGAGTATATTTCTTCCAATTTCTGAGTCAAATTATGCATGCCCGCCCGTCTGTCTTTTTATACCATCCACCATAGTATGGAGGGTATATTAATTTTGTTTTTCCGTTTGTATCTCATCGAAATAATCATTTCCGACCCTATAAAGTATATAAATTCTTGATCAGCGTTAAATGCTATGACTATATAGCCATGTCCGTCTATCTGTTGTAATCACTCTAGTCTCTAAACGAATTGAGATAGATCGCCAAAATTTAGCATAGGGTCGTATTTTGTCTGCAGGAAGGTCAAGTTCGAAGATGGGCTTTATCGGTCCACGTTTAGGCATAGCTCCCATATAAGGGTACCAACAATTTTCGGTATTTTGGGGTTATTGAGCGCATTTTCAACCGAATTCGTTGAAATTTGGTACATTAGGTTCTTATTGAGTACCAAATATCTGTGCTAAAAATATCGGTCCACTTTTTCTGGTATAAGGGTAGCCCCAATTTCCGGTATTTTGAGGTTCTTGAGCGTGTTTTTTAACCGAATTCGCTGCAATTTGGTATTTTGTAGTCGTATATTGTAACAAATCTCCCTGCCAAAAATTAATAATATTCGCCTTCTTTTTGGGGACTTCCCCCTTTTTATATTAAAATAGATATATGATTTCTTCCATGTTTTGGGTTTTGTTCTAATACCATAGACAGACGACAGCCTTAATTTGCATTAAAAATGTCTTAATTTGAATTAATATTTACCCCTGACAGACGAGAGTTTCTGCATTTACGAAACAGCTTTTTGCTTCAAAACAATTGTTTGTCTGAGTGTAGGATGAAAATTGTTTACATTTGTTTCGATATTTTTCGGGATTACATCTGTAGGAAATAGATACATGACATAAAGGAGGAATAGCAACTATGATCTTAACAAAACAGCTCCCAATTTTAAAAATGGTTGAAATTTGCCTTCATTTCTTATTTTTATTTTCATAAATATAAATAAATTTGACAAGAAACAATTAATTTTCGACAGCATTGCCATATTGAAATTTCCTAATTCAGTATAAATTCAGTTTTATTTTGTGCATTAACAACACATAAAAATGAGGATAATATACAAGTTAATTTGAATTAATATGCAAAATGATACTGTTGTACTTAATGTTCGATAATGAACTATATACTATATAGATTTTAGCCCCCATATAATGATACCTACAGATTTTCGTTATTTTTAATATTTAACGTAAAGAAATGACCCGCTTAAGGTATAACCTCCAGCGACACACTCATACAATTTTTTTCTGCAATACTAATTTTTATATTTATATATGGTTTACATAATCTGTTTGTAGAAATATTTGTATAGGTTCACGTTTTGGTATGTTTTCAATATTTTCATTTCAAATACCTGTCAGTATACCTATGATGGAGGGTGTCCAAAGTTCTGCCCGGCCGAACTTAACGCTTTTTCACTTGTTAAATTTATTTTTCTTACTTATTCAGTTGACAAAAGCTAATAATAATCTCTAACTTCAAATTTTCATCTCCAATCCAAGTGGTTGCTATTTTCCACAAGTTTTGCTTATTATCATTTATGCATAAAATTATCACAATACCAAATATAGTCATAATAGAAGAATAGAAAACGACGGGGCGTATCTATTGAAAATAAAACAAAACACATTAACAGAACAGAAAACAAACTAACAAAAACAATATTTTTTTCGAAAATTTCGCGTTTAAAGCCCTAAGAGACTTTTAAAGCCTTCGTGAATAACACATAAATTATGACTTCCATGTCTATTATCTGTGTGGGATTATGTTTGTATCAGTCCATATGAACAGTTTTTAATTTATATGAGTATTAATTATATTTGCGAAGATGTATTTGATTTTTATTTTTCTTATTTATCATATTCACATATATTAGGATATTAATTATTAATGCCTTTGGTATTATATTGGGCGAAATAATACATAACAATTCGATATCATTTAATTGAGAACCAAAAACTATTTTTTTCTCGCGTTATCCTACACCATCTTAACTATTGAAAAGTTCTACGACTTTTAAGGATTTTCAACGGAAATTCGTTCACAAATTGAGAACTTTTCCGTTTTCATAATATTTTATATAAAATTCATGCTAAGAGCCATTGCAAATAAATGTGATGAATAAATAAAAATTGAGTGATTTAATTCCTAAACGTTATAGAATTTGAACGACCAGGATTAAAAAATCACATTATCACATTGGTTTACTATGCATACACTTATTTTCAAATTTCACTTTATTAACGTGTTAAAAACTATCCAATAACCCTGGGGGCTGATGCTGAGAGTCGATAGCGAAATAATTGCGTATCGCAATTAATTCCGATCGTTCGCAATTTTCTAATTCTGTGAGTCGACACGTACCGAATCGTTTTTTTTTTTCTTTTTTGTTATAGTATTGTAAAGTGAAAGCAAAATACCTTAAACCAACACTGTATAAAAGCGTTTATAAACCATATGTTTGGTTTTGGTTTTTTTAAAGTAAATAAAATTAAAATTTTGATAGATCTGATTATATTTTGTTTTTCATCTTCTTCGGATGAAGAGTGTAGTTTAACGGATGTAAGGAAACAAATACGTATGAAAAGTGAACCCTTGAAATTGGCAGACTCAGAATACCTTGCAAAAATATGTCTTGATAAAATGTTTAATTTTTGCCATTTATAGATTTGTAAAAAGTTTCAGACTTCAAAAGAAGCCTTCAGATATGTTCTTGAAGAAATTAAATTCAACGGAGAAATTTCAACAAATATACAACCAAAAACACAACTGACAGCAACTTTGCATCTTCTGGCATCTGGGGGCTTCCAACGCAAAATGCAATTTGTAAAATACTTAAAATTTTCACTTACATTGAATATCGCGGTGGCAATATATTGAGTGGGAAATTCCCTTTTTATGTATACTTTTTTGGCGCCAAATTGTTTGCGATAACTCATATGCTATCGTGCAAAATAGCGAAGGCTTGCGTGTGACAGTTAAGCGTTATCGCCTCATAGCATACGAAATTCCGATACACTTTAAGCGATATCGTCTTGCAGAATACAAAATGTACGACATTTCGATCGTACGTCAATCAGAGATGGTCCGTCAGAAATAGTGACGTAAATTACATACATTTCCGACGTATAATACATTCGTCAAAAACGTCGGAAACCCAGCAGAAACCATTAGGTTTTTGACAAAATAGCTATTTCCATTAATCAATTTCGGAATTACATAGGCTTTACTCAAATTCATATCAAATTTCAAAATTTTCTTCCCCAAAAATTTAAAATTTTTTATCAGTTCTAGTAAGGAAATAACAGTATATTGTAATAATATTCAAATAAATGACGTTAACTACATTTATTACATTTTATACAGGTATATGACGTTTTCGACGTTTACACCTTTTAGACAGTCGAAAACCTAAAAATTCGTCACATGGACCATCCCTGACGTCAATAATTCCGAACTGTAACGACTCTCAGCATCAGCCCCCTGAACATACTGTAAATTGGAGGACGACCGTAATAAAGGGGCCGCACAAAAACGAGGACCAATGTTAATAATTTGTGGTAAATAAATTTTGGTAAACCCAAAATATCGAAGTACAGCCGATTCGGTTAAAAATGTTTTAACAATACTCAAAATACGAGGTACCGTTACATGAGAGCTACCGTAAAATGTGGACCAATATTGACCATTTTTGGTAGGGAGATTCTCCGCCCATTAATATTCCAAAAAAAAAAAAAAAATACAGCAAAATTGGTTAAAAGACTTGTCCATAATTTCAAACATACTGAAATTTTTATTGTATCGTTTTTTGGGGGCTACACTGAAAAGTGGTTCCATATTGATAATTTTTGATACAGACATTTAATACATTTAATACCTAATGAGAATCGAAAATAACAAATAACAGCCAATTCGGTTCAAAACGTGTTCAAAATAGAGACAATTTTGGGGATATGCCTACACGTCGACTGATATAGCTCTGGCACTTCTGTTCAAATTTTTGGACATCTAGCTCAGTTTCTGCAGATGCTAGAGTGATAACAAAAGACTGATGGATATGGCTAGATCGTCTTAGAATTTTACACTGATCAAGAATATATCGAGCCATATTCGCCAAATAAACGTAACCCTCAAATTTGAAATTATACAGGAGAAGGTTTGCTTTAATAAATTCGGATTTAATAAAGCTACTATCTTGCAATTTAGAATTATAGTTCAAAGTAAAACTACAATTTAGAATTATAGTTCAAAAACAAAAAAAAAAAAAAACTATAGTTCTAAATTGCAAAATAATAGCTTTATTAAATCTGAATTTATTAAAACAAACCTTCTCCAGTATAATTTCAAATTTGAGGGTTACGTTTTTTTGGCGAATATGGCTCGATATATACTTCAATGGGCAAAAATATGCTGAAGCCAACAATTTGTTTGTCTTTTGCTAATTTATGACTAAACTACACCATTTATTAACGATTAAATTGAAGAACACCATATTATCAATATGGTTCTAATGTATGATTTTTCAATATTTCCACCGCATTCAACTAAGCCAGATGCTGACATTTTGAAGCCGAAATTTCCCTGTTTTCGGACGAGCTAGTTGAAGCCCTAAGCTTATTATAGGATCGTAGGACTAGTGATTTCACTTCGATTGATGTATATCTCATGAACATTTTTATAAAAAACCTATTTATTAGGTTGAACCCCGCGTGATTTTAGTTTTTTTTTACGTGGGGAATCTACTGAGACCAGCCGTGTTCAAATCCGCCCCATAAAACTGCGGTCAAAAGTACTTTGAAAGTAGAAACATCTGCAAATACATAATTTGAGAATTCCGCGTGTATAATCGCTTTATTTTGTATATAAATATAAAAATTTATAAGCCATATTCCTGAGTAAATGCATCATAAAATGTAGCGATAAGTGAATAATTTTATCCAAAATAGATTGGGCAGGCATATATACGGTTCTTGATGGATATGAGCATATGAGATTTAAAAGCTTTCAAAATATTCAACCTTTGCAGGGGAGGAGCTAGAAGGATTGGACCGATAAGTCCCATCTTGCAACATTATACAGGTTTAGTTAAGATATTAGGGTTTCAAAGTTTGGTTCAAATCCGATGGTCTGTTCCCAATTAATTTTGAGCAAAATGTAGACCATTTTGTGGGGGAGGTACCAGAAGGAGTGAACCGATATTCCACATATTCGAACTAGATTTAAGTTTGAAAGAAATATTATGATGTACCAAATCGGACATTCCATTCGCTTTATATTAGATTTATGAATATTCAATATGTTGACACTTTGTGTGAGAGGTACCAGAAGAAGAGGACCGATAGGATTGGTAAAAATAGTCACATTTTTGCCGTAGCAAAGTACATATATACTCTCAATAGCCGTAAGGCTATAGATGTACTCTCAAAAAGTCGAGAACTCAAATATATTTCGAAATTCAATTGCAGTTGTACTAAACAAACTCGTAATTTTTCAAAAATGTGTGTATGTAATCCAATATCTGTATAAAAATTAAAAAATCAATCCACATTTCTGGGGGAGGAGGGGGGTGCCGGACCCACAGCCCCCCCCCCTGCCTACGTCGGTGGTGCCGACCATATGATACCCTACATAACTACTACGAAACTCTAAATAACAATTCCTTTTTTCCTTTCCTTTTGAAACTGAAAGTGCATTCATTCAACAGGTCGTTTGGAATTCTTATGTTGGTGCAAAAATGTTCAGCAATTGAAAATATTCACTCAATATTTTTCTACCTTTTCTACTTCTATTTTTAATCACTTACACAATTTTTATATTTTGTACCTTCGGCATCGAGGCACATCACTAGTGTCGCTACATAGGTATGGAATATGGAAATAAATAACTGTCATAAAGTTTGAAATTTCTAAAAAAACTATATAAAGTACATTCGGGGTAGATTCGGCAATTTAAAGAGGGGCACATTCGGCCATATAGAGTTAGTGAAATATTATTTCCTTAAAATGTTTTTGAGTTTGTCATTAAAAATAATCCTTTAATATGGTTCGAAATTACATATATAAGACTAAACGTGCTTGTATTGACGAAAATGCGATAGAAAAAACCTATTTCTGATGTTGCATATTAAAACCAAATAGAGCCTTTAGAGGATCTGAATTTCAACCAGACTGACAGCTATTATAATTACCAGGCTATGACTATGGTGCCGAATGTGCCCCATCAAATGCCGAAGCTACCCCGGGTTGGGGCACATTAGGCGAATTTGACTCTTTTTACAAAACTGTGAAAATATTTAACTAATTCTAATTTTTTATATCTTTTAATCAGCCATAACGTTTTATATATGTTGAATAAGTACTGAGATATAGAGCTCTAAACAAAAAGTGCCGAAGGTGCCCCAGCCTTCCCTAGTTGTTTAGGGTATAAAAATAACAAATTTGTAATATTACTTCAAACTCATACAAAATGTGAATAAAAGCCAAAGAAATACCAGCGTTTTACTATATAATGGTAATTTATATTTCTTTTAATTTACACTAACGCTCTAATTTGCACTGTAATGCTAAATTTCACATTTGAAATTGACCAACAATTTCTCATTGAAAATTTATTTTTTTGGCAGTAGAGCAACTTATGTATGTTTGAAATGCTATTAGTATTAAACCATTTTACTTATAGTTCATAATAAATTCTAATGTTATGACATGAACATAATGAATGAAGAATGTGATATTGGTCTTATTATCACAACTCCGCATATAGAGTCGTTCAATGTTTTGAAGTTTTATCCCAATCCGGATATGTTTAATACCGATTATTGATAAAATATTTTATGATAAAGTTGTTTTCCGAAAATTGCTAAACTATTCTCCTGCGAATGACATCGTTATCATATCACTGAGATACATTTTCATTCCCAAAAATGTTGACTTATTATTTAACTTATTTTCCTTCAACTACAAATAACCAACGTTTTACACTCCCTCCAAGTTCCGATGTAGGTATAATGTTGTTTGTGTGATTACATATACACAAACAATAACATGACGATTTAAATACTTCTACATCATCTGAAGATATATACCTGCCATAAAAATGTTATGAGACTTTTACTTTTTAAACTTTTAAATCTTATCACTTAGGCTGTTTATCCTTGCCATGTCACTGAGGGCACATAACTCATCCATTATAAGTGCCCCAACATGATTTCGAATAAATACACACCACTAAATTTGACATTCATTATGTGTTTGACTTTGAACTGAACACAAAGGACACACAGTTAAAAAAAAAAAAACAATTTAAGGGCACTGCAGATTTGTTTTGTGGTACTTCCTTTTATTCCATTGTCAGTATCAGGGACAGTTGATATTTTTATTTGGTTATCTATCTGTTACCCAACAAAGTTTCTATCCAATTAAAGTTCCCCGGCACTATTTATCCATGAAAGTTTCATATATGTTCATGTGTGTGTGTGAGTGCGTGCGTTTGAGGTTCATATAAACATTTCGATAACAGCAAATTTAATTTATTTTTTTATTGAATGGATATTGGATTTGAGGTTTATTTTTGATGGTTTCTGCTCAAAATGTTCAAACCCATTTCAAACCCCACTCAAAATTTTATATTGAGAGAAAAACTTATTTTCTAAAGAATTCCGGAATTCATCCTTGTAATATCTTAATACGAAACAAATCGGTTTTATAAAAAACATTTCCAATGTTGAAGGGTATTTAGCGAAAGTTTGTCCGTCATTAGCAAGAAATAAAATCTTAACGTGTGTGTGCATACATATGTGTGTGTTCATGGTTGACCGTTACAATTCAGACCGTTATGTGCTGATTGGCTAACTCAACTTTATTGGGCGATAACAATATAGGCTTTATAAGGGATTTCATGCCAGTCAATCATTTATTCCTGGAAAAATGCCACGATAGCTATCGGCCTTTAAGTAACAACTTTCCGGCTATTTAATTTGAAAAGTTGGGTATTTCTTTGTATAAACGTAATATCCCATTGCCGTATCATAAATATGTAATAACACTTGCGTGTATATTCTAATGACTGTAAATCAATCAACACACTTTTGCCACAAGACAAACAGCCTTGATACTTAACTTTGCATTTGCAAGAAACTCGAGACCTCTTGACTTTGTGGTATCATGTTTCATGTACATTAATATATTTACACACTTAAATTTTGGGCGGACAGAACTTTTTATACCCTCCACACTGAGGTGGAGATTCAAAATACATAGCTAAAATCTATCGAAATACATTAAGGGGACCCCCAACATTCTCGGGGTCAACAATTCTTTTTTGATTTAATTCGAATCTACACTAATTCAAGAATGTCCCTACAAAATTTTAAGTTAAAATCTCAAGAACTCTTGAAGATATAGCCGATTCATTGTGTCAACATCAAGTGACGGCTAAAGGGCTTCTCAAAATTTAAACGCGTTTTTCTTTTGCGAATGGCGGGCACGATAACTCAAAAACTAATAACGCAATCGATTCCAAATGTTTACACGTTTCTCTGTGAGTGTATAGCTATCGTATGAACTAGGATAAAGCCAATCGGCGAAGATCTTCCTTATTTATACCCTTCACCAATCTGTGGTACAGGGTATTATGTCTTTGTGCATATGTTTGTAACAGGCAAAAGGAAACGAGATAGACACATGGTTCCTTTTGAGAATATGCATAGAATCACTTTCTGTGTCGATTTATGCATGTCCGTCTGTCTGTCGAGGTTAAATTGTAAACAAAGTACAGGTCGCATTTATAAATGATGTATGCAAAGTTTCGTGAAAATCGGTTCGGATTTGGATATAGCTCCCATATATATTTTCGTCCGATTTAAGGTAAATTGTGTACCAAAGTCCCTATATATCTTTCGAAATTTGGCACAGCGTAATGAATTAGGTCTAGAATGATGTGTGTTAAGTTTCGTGAAAATCGGTTTAGATTTGGATATAGCTCCCATATATATTTTCGTCCGATTTAAGGTAAATGGTGTACCAAAGTCTCTACATATACTTCGATTTGCACGAAATTTGGCATAGCGTACTGAATTAAATATAGAACAATGTGTGTAAAGTTTCGTGAAATTGGTTCAGATTTGGATATAGCTCCCATATATATTTTCGTCCGATTTTAGGTAAATAGTGCATCAATATCTTTTTATATGCTTCGATTTTCACACAATTTGGCTTAGCGTTCTAAATTGAGTCTAGAATGATGAGTGGTGAGTTTCGGGAAAATCGGCCGAGATTTCGATATAGCTCCCATATATATGCTCATCCGATTTTATGTAAATGATGCACCTATATATCCTTCGATTTACAGGAAATTTGCCACAGCGTACTGAATTAAGTCTAGAACGATGTGTGTTAAATTTCGTGAAAATCGGTTGAGATTTAGATATAGCTCTCATATATATTTTCGTCCGATTTTGTTAATAGTGCACCAAAGTCCCTTTATATCCTTCGATTTGCACGAAATTTGGCATAGCGTACTGAATTGAGTCTGGAATGATGAGTGATGAGTGTCAGGAAAGTCGGTTTAGATTCCGACATATCTCCCATATATATTATCGTCCTATTTTATGTAAATGGTGCACCAAGGTCCCTATATATATCCTTCGATTTGCACAAAATTTGGCATAGCGTACAGAATTAAATCTAGAACAATGTGTGTCAAGTTTCCTGAAAATCGGTTCATATTTGGATATAGCTCCCATATATATTTTCGTCCGATTTAAAGTAAATTGTGTAGTAAATTGTGTAGGGACTTTCCCTATATATCTTTCGATTTGCACGAAATTTGGCACAGCGTACTTAATTAGGTCTAGCATGATGTGTGTAAAGTTTCGTGAAAATCGGTTCAGATTTGGATATAGCTCCCATATATATTTTCGTCCGATTTTAGGTAAATAGTGCATCAAAGTCTTTTTATAAGCTTCGATTTTCACACAATGATGAGTGGTGAGTTTCGGGAAAATCGGTCGAGATTTCGATATAGCTCCCATATATATGCTCACCCGATTTTATGTAAATGATGCACATATATATTCTTCGATTTGCAGGAAATTTGCCACAGCGTACTGAATTAAGTCTAGAACGAGGTGTGTTAAATATCGTGAAAATCGGTTGAGATTTGGACATAGCTCTCATATATATTTTCGTCCGATTTTGGTAAATAGTGCACCAAAGTCCCTTTATATCCTTCGATTTGCACGAAATTTGGCATAGCGTACTGAATTTAGTCTGGAATTATGAGTGATGAGTGTCAGGAAAATCGGTTTAGATTCCGACATATCTCCCATATATATTTTCGTCCGATTTTATGTAAATGGTGCACCAAGGTCCCTATAGATATCCTTCGATTTGCACAAAATTTGGCATAGCGTACTGAATTAAGTCTAGAGAGATGTGTGCTAATTTTCGTGAAAATCGGTTCAGATTTAGAAATAGCTCCCACATATAGATTATATTTTTAATAACGCGGCGTACCGAATAGCGTGTATGAATTTTGCTGTAAATCGTTTTCCATAAATTTTCCCCATGTTACGCAGGCGGCTCTAAATCTGCTCGAATGAAATTAAAGTTAGGATAGGTTGGAGAAAGAGGGAACATAGACATGCAATTGTTAGGATACATATGTACAATATACCCAAAGTGGTGAAGGGTATCATATAGTCAGCCCAGTCCGACTTTACTTTCCTTACTGGTTTTTAACTTGGTTTTTGGTCAAAAATCGGCGATTTTCCAAAAAAAAAAAAAATTTAAGGTCCGCCACTTTGTTAATTTTAGAGCGAAGTCAATGTACTCTTTCTAACAACGTTGGAATTCTCGGATTACGATGTTCCAGTGAGGAGTTATCATGCCCGCCATCAAAAATAAGGACTTCTCTTTAATTACAAAAAAACAACAACAAAACAATTACAATTTTTTTTTTTTTTTTGTATATTATTTTTCTTCTCTTTTAAATCATAAAATATATATGTGCAAAGTTACAAACCTTAACAAGCATTGGTATTGATTTACCAGCCCATTGAAAATCTTAAAAAATTAAAATCGTGAATGGGGGGGTCCATTAAACATACTATAAAGCAGTAAGGGTTCATACAAGAGATGTCCATATGTAAAATATCCTTTAGATAGAATATACATAGCATCTTTGGAGGACCGTTGGAATGGAATCGGACAAAACTAATTGCATGAAGTACATAGATATTTGAACTCAATTAAAACAACCTATACATACTAATCTAAAATTCATAAAAATTGAATGTCAATCATCGAGCAAAATTTGTATAAGATCTATATTTAAATTGACGCAACACAGTTCGCTACACAAAATTCAATTCACGTTATTTGGTAGGTTGTGCACTAATTCGTCCTAAGCGGACAAACTCTAGTTATTTTGTACATCATTTTGATGAGTATGGAAGCTATTTTGCAATATTTCATATATGGCGAACAGGCATAGGCTCCTCCGTTTGCACCATTTACAAAAATATATGAGGGAGCTATATCTACATCTGAACTGATTTCAACAACAAAGTGTATATGTGAGCTATATTTAAATTTCAAACTTAACAAAAATCATTCTCGACTAAATTCTATACCCGCTGCTAAATTTCGTGAATATAGAACAAACATAGACTCATCGGCGCATACATCGATCAAGACTTAATTCAGTACGATGTGAAAAATTGTGTCTCAATCGGACCAATATTGGGAGTTTGGTGCACCATTTACATAAAATCGGACGAAACTATATATGGGAGCTGTATTTAAATCTGAGCAAATGTCACCAATTTACATAGGGTTCGTCCTTCATCAAAATCGAATCATAAATGAGACCTGTACTTTGTTCACAAAAATATATGTACGGACGGACGGACATGCATAAATCTACTCAGAAAGTGATTCTATGCATATTCTCAAAAGGAAACATGGGTCTATCTCGATTCCTTTTGCCTGTTACAAACATATGCACAAAGACATAATACCCTGTACCACAGTGTGGTGAAAGGTATAATGAAACATGCCGTTTGTTCAATCGGGTTGTGAGATTTGGCACCCAATTAGAATCCAAACTGTACACTTAAGGGGACCCCCCATTCTCGGTGTCAACATTTTTTTTATTTAATTTGAATCTCATCTAATTGTAGAATGTCCCTACATAATTTCAAGTGAAAATTTCAAAAACTCTTGAAGATATAGCCGATGTATTGTATCAGTATCAAGTGACGGCAAGAGTGATTCTCAAATTTTAAACGCATTTTTTCAAAGCAGTATTTTACGAATGCCGGGCACGATCAATACTCAAAAACAAATAATCCAATCGGTTCCAAATGTTAACATGTTTTTCTGGGAGTGTATAGCTCTCGTATGAACTAGGATAATGCCAATCGGTGAAGAATTTCCTTATTTTTTAACGTAGTTTGTAGTCAAAAATAGAAGAATTTCCAATTTGTTTTTCAAAGGTCCGTCATTTTGTTTATTTTTGAGTGAAGTTAATAATCCTAGTTCATACTAATTTGCAAAATTTTAGATCTCTATCTTAATTAATGCGATTTCTATCGTGATTTCAAGACACGGAAAAAATACAGACGGACATGCATAAATCGACAAGGAATTTTATTCCGATCAAGAATGTATATACTTTATGGGTACTCCGGTGAATATTTCAAGGAGTAATTTAGTGCTTCTATATTTGTTATTTGCGTGCAAAAGGACTAGTACTAACATCACAAGGTGCAATATATTTAACACTATTTAATGTTTTGGTCTTTTATCCAGTATTTTCCAAAATATCGCCAATCTGCGCAATTCGGAAATCATTAAAAAGTACAAATTTAGGTTAGACATAAATTACAAAATTTTATTATTTATAGATTTTATTTATAAATTTTATTATTTATATTCTCTGAAATAATAAAAAATAAATAAATCTTGTACCCGTCGGTGTTTATAAGAATCAATAAGTTTTGTTCATACTAAAGTTGGTATTGGCTGACGTGTGACAAGTTCAATGGAAATCGGTTCAGATTAGGATATATCTCCCATATATATTTTCGTCCGATTTAAAGCAAATGCTTCATTAAATGTTGTTGAAATCGTTTCAGATATGGATATAGCTTTCATATTTTCGTCCGATTTCAAGTAATATTGCATCAAAGAGTCAACGTTTGGCCGATTCGCACACAATGTGGTACAATGTTCTGTAGTTAGTGTAGCCTAACGTGTGTCAAGTTTTGTCGAAATGTTGCACCAGAACAACGCTACGCCACACACATTTACAGTGACTCACCAGAAACTTCAGGAGCTTGGTTGGGAAGGTTTAATGCATCCTTCATACAGTCCGGATTTGGCACCAAGCGATTATCATCATTTTCCTGCATTCTTTAATGATAAACCAGTGAGCGGAGCAGTATAGTCGGACGGGGCCGACCATACGATGCCCTACACAACTACCACGGAACTCAAATTTTCTGCGGATGTTTATTCCGAGCCTGGGCAATATTTCGTGATATTGACAACCTCTTGCCCGATTAGAGGTAAACAGCACCTCTTCCTCACACTCACATATTTTCCGAATATTAAAGTACATTTACATATACGATTTTAAATCGAATCGATTAACGAAATCCAGAAATACACCCTAATTGTTTACACATACCCTTAATCATGATCTAAATGCCGATCAGCTGATGTTTGTTAGTATACATACAAAATTATTAATTTGCGCCAAAAATATTTGTTTGCAATTTGAAAAAGAATAGAAGAATTACCACAATGGAAATGGTTTTGCAATACTGTGATCGTTTGGAAAGTAAAAAAAAACACCTAAAAACACAAAAATTCTATAATTAATTTTTATTTTCCTTTGATCTGTCATTTTTGTATTTGTCAGCCGTTAAATTTAAAAACAAACGGCATGTAAAAACAGTTGCAAATTTTGGTACATTGTGAGAGAGTTGTATTTTTTCGTACAAAACCCGCGTTGCATCTCAGTAGTATCATGATTTCGATCATGATTTAAAATAAATCCTGCTGCACGATGATTTAAATTTGTGTGGTAAATCATGGCAAATTTAGCCTGATTAAGAAAATAAACCCTGATTCAGCCTTTAATCATGATTAAATGTTATATGTAAATTCGCTTTTACGAGTATTCAGTACAGCTATTGTTCAGATTCCCTTCACCGTGGGTTGTGTTGTGATGTTCGGCTTTCATTCGACTTGAAAAAAACACAAAAAATTAAGTTTTCGGTCCACTTCATTCCAAAATTGTTATCTGACCATCACCGAAAATTATAGGCGTTGTCCTTTAACATAACTGGATCCTTATGGAACATTTCAAAGCGATCAGCGCTATAGTTCCGCGCTCTAGAGTTATAATGGGTTACTAAATAATATACGGATACGGAGATACCTGTAAATATTTGGGTGTAACTCCCACATCCGAGCACATACAACAATATAATTGGTCTTAATTTAAAGGTCAACCACTCCTCTTGGATATAATATGACTTCTCGGGTCTATGTCATTCAGGGGTAAATATATACGCTATAGAGTACAAATGTTGTCATTTTTCACACAAAAGTCAGGGTCCATTTGACCCGCTAAATATTGACCAATCTTTATCAAAACAGGGATGCTTATTCTTTGGCCCGATACCCTTCTCCTCGTGGAAATTCACGATGTTTGGGCCATAATTGCGGCCTCTGGAGAGACCAGAAAAACCGACAAAAATTTAGTATTTGGTCCATTTCATTCCCTAAATATTAACCGATCTTTTCCAAAAACAATAGGGGTCTTCATTGGCCAGAACCCATCCTACATACAAAATGTCGTGATGATTGGTCCATAACTGCGGCCTGTATCGTGTTTACAAATTATAATGGACAGACGGACGGACACACATGTCTAGATCGACTCAGCTAGTCGAGATATGACGATCGGTATAATTAAAGGTGGGTCTATGACCAATATTTCGCGGCGTTACAAACTTTTGGGGCTGCACAAAGCTATAATACCCTGACAGCATAGTTGTGTAGGGTATAAAAATTAGTATCAAAGGAGGATTGTGAAAATCGACTACTAGAGTTTTTTTTGCAAATAGAGAGAGAGAGAGATTATGATATTGCGTTTTTTAGCAATTGAAGCAGATGCAGATGTAGCTTCCATATATATTTTCTATAGACTTCATGTTAATTGGACACTGAATAATCAATTGGTGTCCGATTGAGGTTTTGAATAGTGTGCTGTGCTGCGAAATATCAAATAGCGTGTTTCAAATTTGCTTTTAATCGATATAAGTTTTTTTGTCCCATTGTAAACAAAAAGCTCTAAATCTGTCTGAATGAAATGACATTTAGCATAGGATGCAGAATGACATGTGTATGGATTAATTTAAGTCGGTTCAGAATAAATGTCACATAATTAATTTCGACCAGTTATTTTTGAAAAAGTCGACGTCTGTTGGGATACATACGTTGAATATACCCAAAGTGGTGAAGCGTATAATATAGTATAATTACTAATATCCATCTTGTCGTCCGTGTGTCTGTCCTAGTATCTTGTACAGAAAAAAGCTTTAGATGATGCCTGGACCGCTTTTCCACGTTGCAAGGATGCGCGATGCTGTGGCTCCTATTTTATTAGTTTTAAGCAGAATAGTTCTTAAAATTTAGTTAAAAATGTTCATGCAGACTCAATTTGTATTTGTAGTTTTTCGTGTTGCAATTCAAATAAAAAACTTTGCACTCAACAGAACAATTTGCCAGCCAATAAGATGGGAACCACGCTGCCAGTCTTCATTAAATATCAAATTAAAGAGAACCGATTATTTCTTCATATCTTAGGAAGAAAAATTCCTGACCTTCTGATTTTCTTTTATTTGAAATTTCTTTCAAACTTTTTTGTTTTTCCAATACAAATTATATGATATATCTGTTGTGATTTATATGTCTGTTGTTACTTTCAGCAGCTAACAGAGGCGCACCCACAAACATTTAATATATACCAATTGGTGTATGGTCGTTACATTTTAGAAAATACATATTAACAATACATAAAACAGTTCTTATCTGGTGTTAACATTCAATATTTACCACATACGTTTTTGTTTTCTGTGGCTCTCTTGTATAGTTTGTAGTATGACACGTGGATTGTTAATTCGCCATCTAATTAGTTCAGACACTTTATGTAGGTTTGGTTTTTAGTTAACAACAGCAATTCGAAGTTCATATAATTTGTTTAAACGCCATTCTATAGTTTTCTATTGATGTATAATTAAACTGAATATGGATAACGTCATCCAAGGGGTAATGTTGTTTGCGTAGCCTACATTTTTCTTTTGTTTATATTCAATTAAACGGCAGATGACAGGCCCTGACGCATGAATTTGCATTTCATTGTTTCTTACTTTTAAAATTGAAATTCTTAGCACAGTCACTGCGAAAATGTAAGAAATCATGTCAACAACATGGAGGATTTCCACACAAAAATTTAATCTGATGGAAGGAATGTAAATCATGACTGAGCCACTACCATCTAATCTTCTTCGTTAATTTGAATAAGAAAGGCCCCTTTGGGAAGAGGATGTACCAATTATGTGATATGTCATTATGAGCATGCTTCTACTGAATACTAGAGGGGGCGCCTATATTTATAAGCATATAGTCACAATACATGTAGAAGCATGGACTCAAGTAACGTAATGCTAATAAAAGCTGTTCTACCCTAATATGTAAACATGATAATTCTCGGAAAAAATCTCAACGGAATTCTATTCTATCGTATCTCTGCTCACGTAGGAAGAAGCAGTAATTCAAACTAATTATGTAGTCACAAATGGCTGTGGTTTTATGTCGAAAGCAATATACGAGAATGTGTACAAAATTGGGCCAAGTTTTATATACATATTAGTAAACTGTTAGTAGGGCAAAAAGTTAAAAAATAGGCGCTCTTGAACAATAAAAACACCAAATATAATGAACTATCAAGCTAAAAATGTCAAGTGTAGGCCCATATAGTATTAGTGTAGGCCCATATAGTATTTTGTGGTTTTAGGGGGTGGAATTCGTCATGACATTTGTTGCTTCATTACACTCACTAATTACAAAATAAATTTCATTAAAAATTTTCTTTTTGGCATTATCATACTATGTGAACTTCTTATGGAAGAAATAGGCATAGAATTCTTGACACCCTCTATGTTTTTCATTATGAGTTTACAAACCTGGTACGGTCAAATCCGATCTTATTTCTTAATCGTATATTTCCTACGATAGTTTATCCAGTCTTCACACATTTTTGGAAAAAAACACCCTGGAATGCTTCCCATCATTCGCGTCATAAAATCTTAACAACAACAACAAGGAAAGTTATAAAGTCGGACGGGGCCGACTATATGAAACCCTTCACCACTTTCGGCATATTCAACAGATGTATCCTAACAGACGTCGCTTTTTCGAAAGAATATTGACATGAAATTGAAGGAACTTAAAAATGTGATCTTTATCTATAACCCTCCGATGATCCATACACACGCCGTTCTGCAACCTTTGCTACATGCCGTTCTATTTGAGCATATTTAGAGTGGTTTGTGTACAATGGGATAAAATTATGTAAACGGATTTCAATAAAAAGCGCGTGTGTCAACCATTCGGTATGCTGCACAATGTAATCTCATTCGGAAACTTACTGACTATTTGGTGCGTTGCTGATATATATATATATATATATATATGGGTGTAACGCCATTCTAGTCTCAAATTTGTGACAAACATGAGGAGTTTGTTGATACATTTACACAAACTTGTAGGAATATATCTCTAAATCTGAAACGATTTCAACGGAACTAGGCACACATCATTCTAGACAATTTCGTGCAAATCGAAAGATATGTAGGGGCTGTGGTGCAACATTTACATTAAATCGGACGGTAATATATATGGGAGCTATATCTAAATCTGAACCGATTTTCACGAAACTTAACACAAATCATAAATCAGACGTTATGCTAAATTTCGTGAAAATCCAAAGATATATACGGACTTGGTGCATCATTTACATTAAATAGTACGAAGATATATATGGGAGTTATATCTAAATCTGAACCAATGAGCTGTGCCAAATTTCATCCAATCATAAATTCGACCTGTACTTTGTTTACAATTTAACATGGACAGACAAACTGAGGGACGGACATATGTAAATCGACTTAGGAAGTGATTCTATTCATATTCTCAAAAGGAAACATGTAACTATCTCGTTTCCTTTTGCATGTTACAAACATATGCACAAAGACATAATACCACCGTTCGGTGAAGGTTATAAATATGTGTTTACAATTACCATGGAAGACGAAAAACATTAATTTAAGGCTCCAAAACTTATGTTCACATAGGCTCTAAAAATTGGTATCTATATATGTATGTATATAAAAATGAATTTCTGTTCGTTAGTCTCGCTAAAACTCGAGAATGGCTGAACGGATTTTTCTTGTCTTAGTCTTGAAATGTTCGAGGAGTTTCAGGGAAGGTTTAAAAGGTGAGAAAAAATAGAAAACCGCGAAAAATTTGCGAAAAATATTATGAAGCTTATTTGCATTTCCACGGATTTAGTATCGAGCTGTTATGATTGCATCACGCCGTAGTTGTTATTTTGAGATATTTTCGGGAGCGTATCAATCATTTAAGTCTTCATTTGTCAATTATTGAAAATTTTCAAAATATTTTATTTATTTTTTTTCAATTGGATTGACATTGTATTGAAAATATTTCAAAATACAAAAAAATAATTGAGAAGTATATCATACACGCGAGTATTGTATCTACACGTTTTCAATAGAATTCACGTAAGTTTTGGGACAAATGCAAGGATGAAATAGCAGAAGACATTCTGAATTGAGTTCGCGTCCATTCACGAAATTCTGTGATGCCCTAGGTTATTTTGGTTGAAAACAATAATAATAATAGTTCCTTAAAGTACCTAAAGTATTGCTATGCCATTAGTAATATGAATCACAGAGAAAACTAATATAAGAATATTATCTACCTTATCTTTTCATTGCAAAATTCGACTATTAAACTTGAATGAGAACAACTAACTATAAACCTGGAATATAAAAATGCATAATAGGCATAATTTACCGGTGCCATTAATGGTCCTCCAAATGATTTTTTTCCTGTTTTAAAATGAAATAAATGAAAAGCACACATATGTTAGACATCATAAGCCCAAATTGCTGAATATTACATGATATGCTTTTAATAAAATTTTTTCTCAAATATGTTTTTAAGGCTATCGAATTTGTTTTAAAAATACATGTTTTACATGTCATTCACTGATTTATATAATGAGGACATCTAATAGCAAGTAAATACGTCAAACTTTTATACAAGTAGTCGTTCGGGACTGTGGTATATGAAGGATATCTTAAAAAATAGACCGATATCGATAAGTTTTGGTAACCATATTGATAAAACCGATATCGATTAAAAGTGAACCATTATTCTTTATTTTTGGTAGAAAGATTTGCTACCATATGAGAATTCAAAATAATAAATGATAGCCGAATTACCCAAACACCCCAAAATGCAGAATAATAGGGAGTACTATTATATGCGGGCTATTGTAAAAAGTGGGTCCATATCGCCATTTACAATAGAAACTGAAAGTACCAAATTACAGACAATTCGGTTGAAAAACGTGACCTACAACCTCAAATTCCGAATATTGGGGGCACCTTTATATGTGGGATTACCCCTAAACATTTGTCAATATTAATGTTTTTGGTAAGATCGCTATATATCGAAAACAAAAATGCCAAATTACAGACAATTCGGTTGAAAAACGTGGCCAACATCCCCGATATATCACATTTTCATTACCAAACAATCAATCAAAATCTATTTTAAATATTGCGATCACTATCGTGATTTCGACATATGTTCACCATATGTTGAAAGGTATAAAAAGCTTACTTAACATTGTGCTACCGTCATGTGAAAGTCGTATAAAATATTGGGAAAAATTAATTAAATACGAACTCTTGAATAATTTTCGAATAATTTTCGGTATTCCAGACTTGTTTTTGAATTTCTATTCATACTTGTATAAACAAACTTTCTGGGTAAGAAATATCTATGAAAATTGTTGATATAGATAAACTTTTTATATTTCTTCCCATATACCGATCTTGATCGTTACGTCGGAAGCTATAGCACAAATTTCAATACAATTCTTTGCAGTATAGAGTTCAAAACACGTCGTTTATAATACCATTTCATTCACATAAAGTAACATTACAGTACTGAGTATCTACTATTTGGTGTTTATGACCGAGTATTGTAGCTATAGAAAATAAATTCATTTACAATAAAAAAATGTGCGCGGATATTTTAAAATTTTTGTTCATGATTTATAAGCGGTGCAATTGTCGAACAGGCAAACGTTGTTTTCCCTTCAAAAATTTCAGGGGATATACTTTTTGTAATAATTGAATTCATGGAAAATAAATTTGAGTAAAGATATATAAGTTCGACATCAAGATGATGTCGAACTTATATATCTTATAAGTATGAATAGAAATTCAAAAACAAGTCTGGAATACCGAAAATTATTCCATAACAATATTGTTATAGGAAGACAACGTTTGCCGGGCTCGCTAGTGTACAATAAAAATGTGATTTTATTAAAAGAAAAACTCACAAAGGAACAGTTATTAACGGGAAAGTAGAATGTCTTGATTTGAGCGCATACGAGCATAATAAAATACCATAGTAACCTCGATTGAAAGGCTCCTCGGTGAACCATTTACTTAAAATCAGACGAAAATATATATGGGAGATATATCTATATCTAAACCGATTTTCACGAAATACTCAATTTCGTGAATTCGCCGAACTTTGTGACAATCGGAAAATTAATATTGGCTTTGTTGCACCATTTACATTAAATCGGGAGGTATATCTACATCTGAACCGATTTTCACTAAACTTAACACACAACATTCCAGACTCAATTAAGTGCTCTGTGCCAAATTTCGTGCAAATCGAAAGAAACATAGGGACTTTGGTGAACTGTGTACATAAAATGGGATGCAAAAAAACAGTATGGAAAGTAGTAAAGTCGGACGGAGCCGAATATATGATAACCTTCACCACTTTGTGTATATTCAACAGATGAATCCTAACAGACGTCGCATTTTTAAAGGACCAGTATAATGAAACTGGATCCATAAACATGTCATTCTGCAATTCATTACGCTGTGCCAAATTTCGTGCAAACGAAAAGATATTAAGGGACTTTGGTACGACATTTACCTTAAATCGGACGAAAACATATATGGGAGCTATATCTAAATCTGAACCGATTATCACGGAACTTTGCACACATCATTCTAGACCTAATTCATTACACTGTGCCAAATTTCGTGCAAATCGAGAGATATATAGGGCTTTGGTGCACCATTTACATTAAATCGGACGAATATATATATATATATGGGAGGTATATCTAAATCTGAATCGATTTTCTCCAAATTCAATAGGGTTTGTCCTTGGGCCAAATAATTGACCTATGCCAAATTTCATCCAAATCGGATCATAAATGCGACCTGCACTTTGTTCACAAAAATACATGGACCGACGGACAGACGGACATGCGTAAATCGGGTCAGAAAGTGATTCTAGGTATATTCTCAAAAGGAACCATGTGTCTATTTCGTTTCCTTTTGCCTGTTACAAACATATGCACAAAGAGATAATACCCTGTACCACAGTGTGGTGAAGGGTATAAATATATATATATATATATATCTGAACCGATTTCAAAGAAACTTAGCACACATCATTCTACACTCAATTAAGTGCGCTGTGCCAAATTGAAAGATATATAGGGAATTTGGTCCCTACTTAAAATCAGACAAATATATATATGGGAGCTACAGCTAAATCTGAACCGATTTTTATGACACTTAATACACATCATTCTAGACACAATTCAGTACGCTATGCCAAATTCCGTGAAAATTGAAAGATATATTGGGACTTTGGTGCACTATTTACCTCAAATCGGACGAAACTATTTATGGGAGCTATATCTAAATCTGAACCGATTTTCATAAAACCTAACACACATCACTATGGTCTCAATTCAGTACGTTATGCCAAATTTCGTGCAAATCAAAAGATATAGAGGTTCTTTGGTGCACCACTTACCTTATGTCGGACGAAAATTTATTTGGGAGCTATATGTAAATCTGAACCGATTTTCAATAGGGTTCGTCCTTCGGCAAAATGAATGAGCTGTGCCAAATTTCTGCCAATTCGAATCAAAAATGCGACCTGTACTTTGTTTACAATTTAACATAGACAGACGGACCGACGGATGGACATGCATATATCGACTTAAAAAGTGATTCTATGCATATCCTCAAAAGGAACCATGTGTCTATCTAGTTTCCTTTTGCCTGTTACAAACATATGCACAAAGACATAATACCCTATACCAGAGCGTGGTGAATCGTATAATTACATCGATGTACGATCATCTCTTAAACAAAGCATACAAGCGTTCATCATTGTGTAGTGATAAAGTTAACGAAACCTAAGCGTTCCATTCGTGCTGGTTCGAAAACATTCATTTGAAGACAAGAACCGAAGAAACGAAAATTAAATTGTTTTTGACCAACACTATTCTCTGGTACGTACCAAGGGTATTTGGAGTGCAATAGTGCGTATGTGAAACAAGTTCTGTGGCTCGAGCGTTCAGTATTCGTACCATGTTATCGTCAATACGTTGGCAGTATGTACCATATAGTCGGTCCCATACCAAAAGCAGTTTTCAAATGAAAGAAAAGATAAAAAGTTGTATCCTTTTTAAGAATTCTTTCATGTTATGACAAAATTTAATACAACTAATTTGTAGCCACTTTTCATTTTCTCATTCATGCTGGAATTCAACATTCTTTTACAATTTGGTGGATACCACCCTTGACATAGTTATATTTAACCATCACTTGAATGACGCCACTTTTAAAGTGTTTTTTGTTTCTTTTCTACAGCTTTCCTTAAGAAGTTCACAATGTGGTTCGCACAGAAGTCAAGAGATACAACATTATTTTTTCTGTGTGTGTGTGTTTTTTAATCCTTGAATATTTTTGGGGCTTAAAATAAAACATATAAAAATATAAGACACTACACAAACATACAAGATTTTTATTTGTATATTTTATATGAAAATTTTTGTGGATTTATTTGAAATAACAGCCTTTTAAAAGATATAAATTATATATTTAAAGATATGTTAAAGTAATATTTACTGTTTCTATTCTACACTAGCAACTTCTCTAGAGTAAACATTGAATGAAAGTAGGCCAAATAACAGAATTGTATAAACTATAAATATATATAGGCAATATTGCCAATTTTTTAACATGGCTGAAGCGGAGGTTCACCCCTTTATAACTCGGGAACTACTTAAGTATATGAAAAAAAGTGAATAGTTTTGGGTTAATTGGTCTGTCGTTGCAAACTGTTCATGATATTGACCTCCAAACTTTATTTTGGTGGAAGCTGTGTCTACTTTAATGTAAAAAAAATGTGTAAAAACACGTTGAGGCGAACCAGTTTTTTCATGTTCTCTATCGATTTGTGACTAAGCCACTCATTTCACGGTCTTCGTGTCAAAATAAAACTAGAAGTCAACAAAATGGGGACTACGCCCCTTATGTATCATTTTTCAAAATTTTAACTGCATCTACCTTTAAATGATGCTGACATTTTGAAGCTCGATTTTGAGTGTTTTTTTTTTTTAATTTTACTTCTAGCTTTAATACGCAAACAGGGATTTATAAAAATCGATTATAAGGTTATTGTAGGTGCGAATTTTGTGCGATCAAATTTCTAAAAAACCTATTTTTCGGGCCAAATTTTTAGATCTGTCAACTGAATGATATGGGTACCCATATCGGATGATATAAAATCTTCTTCGTGAAAATACATCTACTACAACGGCGGGAACTGGCCTTCCAAAAACACGAAATTTGGCAAAAAAATGTTTTTGAAAATATCGCGGATTTACTTGCGTTTTCTGTGTATCATTTCCGTTTCAATAAATGACCTCATACGGATTTTGATCTTTTTCGAAAAGAGAACTTTAAAAACTTCAGCCGAAAGAGAGATGTACGCAATTTATCTCAAAAATAGATTGTGCTGGCACATCCATGGTTCTTAATGGACCACATTGAAATGTTATAGATCGATGTATTTTTTTAGGGTGCACACCGAAATCGGATACGCGTTAATGGCATATGGAGTTTTCGGAAATTATTCGCGTTTTACGATTTTTTGGGTACTTCAATGTAACGTGTGGCACATCTTAGCCGTCAAATGAAATTTCGCAATATATATATGGATTGGAAGATAAACTTCAGTACTTTCTGGAAACCGCATGCGCATCAAATGATTTTGAGAATTACGCGATTTACACGCAATTTAAAATGTATACTTCATAATATTATATTATTTTAAGATTTATTCCTATTTATGGAATTCTAAGATTAATCGGAAGGGTCTTGATATAATCCACAAGGCGTATACTTATACACAAAAAGTGAGTATTATTATATATGTCAATTTTTCGGCGAAATTCGGGTAAAATAGCAGAATAACCCCAACATTTTTTTCTGAAATTTCTTGTATACAATTAAAAAAATAAATGTGATGACATTATTTTTTCGAACCAAAAACAAATATTTTTCCTCAATATCTTGTTTTGTGGGCGCTTTGATTTAGAAACCGCTACACGGACTTGTGTGATTTTGATATCATTTGATCCATCATGGTGTTTAGATTATGTAGATATTTTTAAATTATTTCTTAGGTGTGTGTATGTCATTAATATATTGAAAATATTGATGTAATCTGCTGTATATTTTTTATTTTTCTAATATTTCGCGAATATGTGCAACTTTATCGTGATTATTATAATATATTCATATTCTTATTTTACGGAGGAAGATATATATCAACGTTTTTGGTCAATATAATAAACGGCGTAATTTTAAGAGTTTTTTCTTATGCCCAAAATTAAAACCTCGATAACTTTTGCGCGCATCGACCAAAAATTTGATCGCGAACGGTTTCGGAGTCAGAACATTTGTCTCTATATGTGTACCAAAAATCATTGATGTGCCACAAAAACAAAAAAGGTGATTTTTTTGAAAATGGAACATTAAAAAATTGGCATATTGCCCATATATATTTTTTTGCATAGTTTTATTAAATAAACTAGAACTTTAGAATGTGTCAACTGAAAAAAGTCTCTGTATATGAAGTAAAAACAGCATTTGAATATTAGTGGCAGAGTGCCGGATAAGTTTTCAAGCCTCTAAGTTGGAATATAATAATAAAAATAAACTTAAGACTTGTTTATTAAAATTGAAGACGAGAAACTATATTCGGTAACAAAATAAATGTAAAGGTAAATTCAAAAATTTAACAATTTTCAGATGTAGCAGTTTATTTTGAATAATCATCCATAATGTTAAAACTGACTACATATTGAAATATTCTAGTGATCAATAAAACATCATTACATGATGACTCAAAACAATCGGGGTATTGACACTGGAGTACTTAGAAATCATGGATTTCCAAATATCGAATTGTGGTAAATTTTTTTTATTTTTTGGTAAATACATATGCCATATATGAAAATCTTAGCATTATTTGTTCACTCAAATACATTCTGATGTAATGGAGTTAAGGACCGTTATGTATGTAATGTAATCGTGTATGCAACTATAGTATAAATCTAAAATCCCTGTCTTTTCACACGCCCTTTGGACGGCAATAAATGCAAAATTCTATTACATACATGAATTGTAACACTGACGCCATATTTTAAATGTGAATTTGAATAATGAATTCTGATGAATGGAGGGCATATAAGAATGGCATCCTCTATTCAATTACATTGAAATATTCCTATGTATGTGTGGGAGGTTATGTTGATGTCAATGATACTTATCACTTGGTTTACATGTGTTCTGTGTACACATCCTTCTTCCCATGAATGTTGGATTATTGACGACGAGCACATTACTTTGTTTATCTCGTTAACATACAACAAATCAGTGTTACATTTCCGAAATGATTTCCTTTGTGTAAAAGTAGCTCCAAATTGGATTACATATAAACATGTCAAACAATTTGTTGGTAATATTTCATTTTAGGTGAAGAGCACTGCTTTCGTTCCGTATATCTTCCTCACATTGCCTGAAAGGTTTTTTGGTTTATAAAAAATTCATTAATTTAATCATGTTACAGATTATTTGTGTAACACATATAAAATGTTAAAGCCGTGTAATTCGAAATATGTATTGCTAAATATAACCTTCGTAAAGTTCGCGATAAAAAACTTTGAAGAAAAATTTGAATCAGTGAAAACATGATTTTAAAATCGTTCACCAAAATTGATTTCAAACTAAAATTCCTGTGAAAAATATGAAATATTAAATTCTTGCAATGAAAAAAATTCTGCCATAGATAAAATGTATATTTATTGCCGCATACTCCAACGGAAATCTCATGAATTTCTCTGCAAATAGCAGTGGGAGTTTATTTATAGTAAATCAAACTACATATTTCATTTTGATATCCTACCCACCCTAAGGATGACATTGATAAATTACTGTTTGTAACCTACGAACGCACACAACATTACTCATTTTGTTTTTTGAGGAAGACATGAAACCTGTTTGCCAAAATTAAAATTTAATTTCATCAATTTTACAAATATTTTTCTTCATTCTAGAAACAGTCCTTTTCAAAGCAGATTTTTTTTTGAACAGGAAGGACTGTTTCTAGAATGAAGACAAATGTCGAATCTTGACAAATTTGAATTTAATTCGCATATGCAAGTTTCGCATCAGGGCGGAATAAATACAAGTTATCAACATACGAGCCGCTTAACCAACGGCGGAACGCGTCGCATAATGGGTGGGTACGTAGGTTCTTCTCCTGGCATTCCTTTTCATTGCAAAACTTCGATCATTAAGCTCGACTCGAAAGAGTATAAATAACTCACTTAAAATTACTTTCAAATGATCAGTGCCCTCACAGGGTAAAATTCAAATAACAAAAAACATAATTTTAATTGGAAGCAGAGTTTACCACGTGTTTGTTTAAACACTTTGAAAATAATAATGTTACTTTTAATTAATACATGTTACGAAACGTTAATTAATACATGTTCCATATCGCATATTTCGATAGTTACCACCCCACTGTGGTACAGGGTAGTTACCACTTTTTGCACATGTTTGTTTCAAGAAAAAGGAAAAAGGTTTTTTGAGGATATCCATTAGATGAAATTTAGTACAACTCATTTATTTGGCCCAAGATCGAAAACCATTGAAATTGGTAAAAATCGATTCAGATTTAGATATGGCTTCCGTTATGGTTATGACTTTTTATCTTGTTTCGGTGAGTTTATATGAAAAACCATATAAAATCACACAACATTTTGTTTATTTATGAGAATTTATAAGAATTTTTGAGTCAATTTAAGCAAATACATAATTAATCACAAGATTTAGAGCCTCACAAAATTACATAACCGTACGTACGTGTCTCACGAAATGTCTTTAAGTCAAAAATGCATAACACTTGCACCCATATATTCGTCATATTTAAAATAAATGGTGCCCCAAACTGTCGTGATTGGTTCGATTGTGAGGAAATGATGCATAACGTATTAAATGAAGTTTAAACGGTCGTGTATTAAGTTTTGTTGAAATCGCAACATCTGAGAAGTAAAAATATTAATCCAATGATCGATTAAGACAGACATCTTACTATCCGTTTCCTAACTTATTTTATTTTAATTTGGTTTTATATTATGGAGTTTAAAGATAAATTTTGTAGATTACCATTTACTAGTTCACTTACAGTTTTGCTTATATGTTGTTTTTAGGGAGTCTATAATAATACTAGACATGCATTTGGTTATAGAAGGACAAAACCCCCGCCCCATTATTTTTATTAGGGACCTTTCCCATTATAATGTTAATATTATAACAATGCTTTTGCGTGATATATATTGCATGCCAAATCTTACTCTAACGAAAAATAATAAAACCATTAAAATATATAATTGTATTTTGCAGCCTTACATTTATTAATGTGTTACAATTCCGAACAAATAAATGTTATTTAATATACCAAAAAATTTTGGCCAATGGACGTATCAAAGTCGACATAAGGTGTTTCGCATTTGTTATACCACTTCGCCTTGCTACCGTTTAAGAATTGAAGTCGATCTTCGGCATTTGGGGAGAAAACATGTAGGTGTTATGGCACAGGCCTTAAATTTCCAATTCAATTCATATTTAGGTTAGATTTACAACTATAAGAACACATTTACACTCACACAATTGTTCAAGGTAAACAAAGCAATTACGAACAATTTGTGTAGATGTAAATTCCGCAATTAAAGGACATGCAACAGAAGTTTGGCTTCTGTTGCCTTAGCACCAATTGTACGAATAATGAACTGTTTTATAAACAACACAGACCGAATGGTACCCTAAAATAACTGATTCAATGGAGCAATTACAGTAATTGCTATTAAAAGCCAGTATGAAGGAACACTTCCCCTACACCGCCTTCTTATTGGACATGGACTTTTGTAATTTAGACGCATTAGCAAAATAATAACAATAATAATTACTTTATGACAAAACATTGAATAACATTGCAAATCTGTAGTTCTAAATGCGATTTTTGAAATCTTCTGAAAATTTATATTTTTAATTGCGTATATTTTATAGATAACAATAAAAGTCAATATACAAAGCTTGGAGTCATATCACTACTCTATTGAATTATGTTTTGAATAGCAGGTTATGGCCAACGTCATATTAATTAATACATTAGGATAGTACCTACATGCAAATATTAAGATAGTACTCACCCGAATAACATCGTAAACAAGTATTCAACAATCCATACATTTAATATTCCATATTAACGTCATTTTCATTATGTTTCCTGGAATTTTGCATAGGGTTGCCTTTTTGTCGGCCCAAGTTTTGTGGTAAAGGTGAAAAAAATAGGTAACAACAAAGAGTGTCATGATGTTACAATTCGTTTTGAACATGGAACTAAAATTACAAATACCACAAAATGTCAACTACTGATATATAACCAGTATAGAATATATGATACCCTTCACCACTTCGGGTACATGCAAGACATGTTAATATCTACAATATCCTGTAGATAGAACCGTCATAGAATCTTTGGAGGAACACTGAGATGAAATCGGTCGAAATTATATGTGCTATCTAGATAAATATTTGAACCAATTGAAAAACTCCATACAGATATCATTCTGAAATCAATGAAAAATTGCACGTCAAACAGACAGACTGGGATTCTTTGGTGTACCATTTGTATGAAATCGAGTCAAATTATGTATGGGAGCTATATATAAACATGTGCACCTAATTGAGTAACCGTTGCATACACCATTTGCTTTTTGTAATCACTTTATATTCAATTGAATACCCTCTGCTAAATTTCGTGTAACCACCATTTACATAAAATCGAACGAAAATATATATAAGACCTATATCAAAATCTGAACCGATTTCAACAAACTTTATCACGCATCATTTTTTTCTCAATAGCATTCGCAATGCAAACTTTTACTCAATCACACAAATATTGGGAGTTTGGTGTATCATTCACAAAAAAAATCGGACGAAACTATATAGCTATATCTAAATCTGAGCCGATTTTAAAAAAACTTCGCAGACATCAGTGTGGACCTAAATCAGTACTCTGTGCAAAATTTTGACCCAATCGGACAAATATTGATAGTTTGGTACATCATTCATATAACATCGGACGAAAATATATATGGGAGCTATATATATGATTCAGTTCCCTGCAAAATTTTGTCTCAATTGGACAAATATTGGGAGTATGGTGCATCATTCACCAAAAATCTGACGACTCTATATATGGGAACTATATCTAAATCTGAACCGATTTCAACAGAACTTTGCATACATTAGTCTGGACCTAATCCAGTACTCTGTGCAAAATTTTGTGTCAATCGGACAAATATTAGGAGTTTGGTGTATCATTCACCAAAAAAATCGGACGAAATTATATATATCTAAATCTGACCCATGGACCTAATTAAGAACATTTGTGCCAATCGGGCAAATATTGGGAGTTTGGTGCATCATTTACATAAAATCGACGAAACTATATATGGGAGCTATATCTAAATCTGAACCGACTTTAACTTAACTTCGCAGACATCAGTCTGGACCTAAATCAGTCTCTGTGCAAAATGTTGTCCCAATCGGACAAATATTGGGAGTTTAGTGCATCATTTACATAAAATCGGACGAAACTATATATGGGAGCTATATTTAAATCGGATCATAAGTGAGACCTGAACTTTGTTAACAAAAATACTTGGACCGACGGACGGACAGACGGTCCGAATCGATTCAGAAAGTGATTCTATGCGTATTCTCAAAAGGACCCAAAGGTCTGTATCGATTCTTTTTGCCTGTTACAAACATATACACAAAGACATAATACCCTGTACCACAGTGTGGTGGAGGATATAAAAATATGACATCTAACAAAAAGTATTGTAATTATAATTTATGACAGCTCTGATCAATGCCAAAATATCTGTTATAGACATTCCGTTACTTAAAACAATGATAATCCACTTAAGTCAGTCGATGTCTGATAAAAACTGCTTCTACCCAACACCAAACTAAAACTCCAAAATGTGGTGCTAAAACTTCCAATGTAACGATCGACATGTTGAGAGAACTGTAAATAGTTAATTTATACCAACAATTTTCATGGATATTTCTTAACCTAAAATCATTTCTGAAAGTATAACTAGAATTGGGATAAAATGCCAAAATATAACCCTAATCGACCATAATTAGGGGGATTTTTCGTGATCCCAAAAATTAGTTTATATCCTACAAACTATAAAATTCGAAGATGGCTTAGATTACATCTGATGTAATCATGACCATTTCGAAAATGAACTATATCGGTCCACATTTAGAAATGACCTTCATAAAAGGATACCTAATATTCCTACCAGAAGTAATCAATATTGGTCAATGGTTTGTTATAGCCACATATAGAGTTTCAGCTATTTGTTATATCCCCTATATAAATATCACGTTTAAAGTCGAAACTCTTATTAGAGGAATCTACAGAGCTTTTGTTCTTGTCGAAAAAATACTACAAAGACCAATTCAGATATCTTCATACATTTATTTGTTAATCGCGAATGCTAAAACGCTTTTCAATATGAATTTCGTGAATTAAAAAATAGGGTTTCAATTAATTATACCCTTCAACACACTATGGTACAGGGTATAATGTACCAATGGAAAGGAGATAGACCCATGGTTCCTCTGATTTAGATATAGCTCCCGTACATATTTTCGTCCGTTTTTATGCATTTGTAGCACTAAAGTGCATGAAATTTGGCATAGCGCACTGAATTGAGTCTAAAATGAAGTATGCTAAGTTTCATGAAAATCGGTTCAGATTTAGATATAGCTTCCATATATATTTTCGTCCGATTTTATGTAAATGGTGCACCAAGGTCCCTATATATCTTTCGATTTGCACGAAATTTGGCATAGCGCACTGAATTGAGTCCAGTTTCATGAAAATCGGTTCAGATTTGGATATAGATTCTATATATATGTTCCTCCGATTTTAAGTAAATGATGCACCATGGTCCTTCATAAATGCGTCATCTGTTAGAATGCATCTGTTTTATATACTCAAAGTGGTGAAATGTATCAAATAGTCGGCCCCGTCCGATTTTTCTTCATTCCTTACTGATGATTGTTAGTCATATAAACAATTTTATAACCCGTTATGTCACCCTCGTGTTAACATACCACAGCCCATCTGTCATTAGGCAATGATCGATTATGATATCGATTAGTCGATTCCTTGTAAGCATTTTATCGGACTAAGGTGCCCTTATTTTTTTCTCTTTTTGCATTGATTGCAATTTTGGCGTCATTTCAAAAGTGCAAAGTTAAAAAGTATGACGTACTAGTTAATAAATCTCCAGTTGTGAAAAGTAACCCAAGTAATAGTAGTGAAGTAAATGGCACAGCCTCAATTGAAATTTTAATTAATACCCCAGTTGGAGTATTATTTTGTTTGGCTGGTTATTTGAGCTTTTCTTCGTGAGTTTGATATTTAGCTGCAAATACCTAAAAAAGCAGGCAGGTTATACATAATTGTGTTTTTTTCCAGAAATTTGCAATAGCGGTATTTTTAACGGTATCCAACCGCGTGAGCACCTCAGTGTGTAATTTTTGGAAACCACGTGCCCTCATTCAAAGCGGTATTTCATTCAAATTTCTGAATATTGAAACAAGCCCAATTCAAGTTACAACTTGTTGATGCTGATGTTATCAATTGCGGATGTCATTTTGCCACACCGAAGCAGCAGTAAATTTGTTATGCATTAAGGAATATAAAAACTGAACAGATTTGTGGATCATCAACCATTTAGGAAAATCAATAACCATCACTAACTCCATCATTATCCACAGCAAGTACATCCTGCTGGACATAGCAAACAGATGCATCAAGCTGCCGGTATATATATACCAAAATATATATATATATAATAATATTTAAGTGTAATTACCTGTGTCGACATACATATATTTAGAACTTATATATATATATATATATATGTATATAAAAATGGAGCAAGAAAAATGTATACTAACGCATCAATTGAGAACGACTGGGCCGATTTGACTCAAATCTTGCAACAATTATTTTAAAGAAACGGTTGGACCGATTTGACTTAAAATTTTTGTTAGTAGTCTGTAATTGAAGTGGGAAGGTTTTACTAAAAGAAGATTTTGAGAAAAATCCGGGAAAATGTTGCAAAATATATTTTGAAAGATATTAGCATTTCCACAAATTTTATATCGAACCTTTATGGTTTCATTTCTTCATAGTTCTTTTTGGACATATTTTGGGCGAAAATGGACAGCATATATCAATTATGGGAAATTCTCAAAATATTTTAATTTTCTACAATTAATTGGATTGTCATTGCCTTGAAAAAAACTATCTATATAAAATAGCAAGAAAATTGTTTGTTTGTATGTTACCAATAGACGCAAAAAACCGCTGAACAGGTGTTAATGAGATTTACACAGTATGTCGTCATGAAGTATCCTGAAAGTAACATAGGATATATAAACTTCTAAAATTCCTCGTGGATGCACCGTCTTCAAAATTTGTATGAATAACGTAGGTGTAAACGTACATCATCCATACAAAAAATGAGCGTGTACGATTGGGGAAAATGCCCTCCCTGTTGCACTTAAATAATTTGCGTACAGCGAAAATAACATTTTTTGTTTGATTAGTCAAAAACCGCACCTCATGCTACCTGATAGAAAAATCATAGGCATCAAAAGTAATCACAAATCTGAAATGACATAGGTATTCTATGTTTATATCCTAAAGGGCGTTACAAATTCCCACTTTAAAATTTGCTTGAGTAAATTGGTTACAAATACGATTGGGGTGATACAATGGACGGAATTTACTCACAATTGAATTTAATATATCTATACATGGAAAAAAGAAACACTTTCGGTTGTAGACACAAAAATCGCTGAATAGACTTTGCAGAAATTTTCGCAGTCAGTCATGCCATCCCATGGAAGTAAGATATGCAAAATAAACTTTCAAAATTCCGCGATGACGAAGAGTTATAGCATCAACCGTAATCATACCTCTGAACTAATATTAATTTCAGATGCATATATCTGAATATCTTGAATAAATATGTTCATAAAAGTATGTATGATACTCAGATAAGTACACATCCAATCTTAAATGACCAGGAAGTAAAATTTGGTCAAAATCAGAAATTTTCGACTCATAATTTGTTGTCCTATATCAGTAATTATAATAGCCACCAGTTCAGTAATTCGGCTAACGTCTACTGCTTTCCATCTCTCCATTGTCATATTCATACACATTGGAATAAAATTTGTCTAAAATGAAAAATTGTTGACATTATATTTTTACAGTTTGTCATTTTGAAATATATATATATATATATATATATATATCGTTAGCTGAAATGCAAAAAGGCGTAGCTAACAAAAGCATAATTGTGTAGGAGAAGCAAAAAACTGTTTTGAATGAAAATTATGCACATGTCATGTGAAATGAAAAAGTATGCCCGGCAGGGTGATATTGCATATGAAGAATAATAGACTATAATTTTGTTAACAAATTTAGTTATTTAGTTTAATGGCAGTCATAACAATTAAGTAAAAACGTGAATTTTAAACCCACTTTTAGTTACGTCTTTTTGTTTTTTTGACCGCAGACGTGTAAAACTTTGTCAACACATGTAGTTTATTGACATTCACAATATTCATTCAAAAAGTCAATTTTCAATTTTTTGTTAGTTACGCCTTTTTGCATTTTAGCTCACGATATACATATTTCAGCTTTTGAACTTTTTTTTTTAATTTTAATAATTTTACTTCCATTGGAGAAAACGAACACGAATTCAATAAAAGTATGCATCAGCAATAATTGGGAGATATCCAGAAGCGAAATGCGGATGATGGATTAAAAGTTATAATAATCTGAAATCTGTGGTGGGTTATCACCATAGTTGACCTGAAAAAATGTGTACATTACTTGAGAAATTAAGTTTAGTTGATCAAACGGATATTACTAAAACTATTTATTTCAGTTGAGAACATTATACAAGCATGAGTTAAGAAGACGACTAAGTCTAAGTTCGTTAAAAATATTACAATGTGAAAGGATCCCAGCCATATAATGGGAAATCAGATGAGAATACAGACATAAAGGATTTTATTGGTCTTTGAACGATTAATGCAAAACATGTGAATATTGTAGAAAATATATTAGTGTATAATCCTATTGAGACAAGTAAAGCTCAAGCTTCAAATAACGTATACATTAACCAGTTGCTACGGTATTAGTACTAATACATTACACTTCGAAATATATGTAGTCGAACAGTAATTGGGGCTACTATAATACCTATATTAATCAATCCTATTAATAAATAGTAGCATTTTAACTAAATACAAATAGTTTTTTACGTGAACTATCCTATGTTAATCACTTTAGTAGGGACAGCGAAGCGCCACGGTTCCAGCTAGTTATATATATCATAGGCTTACATTTAAATTTATAAAAAGGAATAGAAGAAAATATTGAATTGAGTATTCTTTTCAAATTTGTATACACCTAAGTCTGGTCTTTTTGTACACGGTAATTAATATATTATTAATTCAAGATATTCAGATATATGCATAGACAATTAATATTAAACTCTTCGTCATCGCGGAATTTTGAAAGTTTATTTTGCATATCTTACTTCCATGGGGTGGCATGACTGACTGCGAACATTTCTGCAAAGTCTATTCAGCGATTTTTGTGTCTACAACTGAAAGTGTTTCTTTTGTCCATGTAGAGATATATTAAATTTAATTGTCAATCATATGGATAATGCGTATTTGTAACCAATTTACTGAAGCAAATTTTAAAGTGGGAATTATAAACATAGAATACCTATGTCATTTCAGATTTGTGAGATTTGCCTATGATTTTTCTATCAGGTAGCATGAGGTGCTGTAAAATTCTCAGTAAAATCTGTTGAGCGGTTTTTGACTAATCAAACAAAAAATGTTTTTTTTTCGCTGTATGCAAATTATTTAAGTGCAACGGGGAGGGCATTTTCCCCATTCGTACCACGCTCATTTTTGTATGGATGATGTATGTTTAGACCTACGTTATTCAGACAAATTTTGAAGACGGTGCATCCACGAGGAATTATAGAAGTTTATATATCCTATGTTACTTTCAGGATACGTCATGATGACATACTGTGTAAATCTCATTAACACCTGTTCAGCGGTTTTTACGTCTATTGGTAACATACAAACAAACAATTTTCTTGCTATTTTATATACAGTGAGTGTAAAAAGTATTTTGCCTCCATAAAAATTTGAAAAAATTCGAATATTTACGCCTGAAGCCTGCAAACTAAAGATGTAAAATGAATTATGTATGATGGAGTACATTTGTGGACATATTTAGGTCGTATTTCTGCAAGAATCACAGCGAAAGACCTATTGGTCTCGAAGATATCGGCAGAAATCTATAACAACCCAAAAATGTTTATCACAAAAAAGTACGTTTGGTCCTTTTATAGTTACAATTGCGGTTAACCACATACTATAAGCGATTTGAACGATTTTATCACGGCAGTGGGTATTTTCTCACATTTACATTCAATACATTCTCCATCAATATTTCATTTAATATTTGGTATTTTCTCGTCCTAATCTCTTGAGAAATTAAAGATCAGAGTATTAAACTTAGTCACTGCGGCTTCAAAACATCCCAAATATGTTTAGAATAATAAAGAAGAGGTTTTGCAAAATATTTTGATGTATAACCTTAAAAACTATAAAAACCAAAATCCGACAAAACAAATTATTTAAAAAAATTCGCGAAACCCAATTTTTCTAACTTCAAATTTGTATGGTCCAGTAATATTGATCTAGGAACAAATATGTGCAATGCTCAGATTAAAATTATATGAACAGCTCTAAAGTAAAATAAAAACCAATACATGAATTTGGGAGAAAACATCATTATTCGTCAAATCCTATTGTCTTTTGAAAAACTGTGGTTGCTGGTGGCGAATTTGTAACCAATTTACTGAAGCAAATTTTAAAGTATTTTATCTCATTTCAGATTAACACCTTCAGTTGCGAATATGTTGACGGAATCAAACAAAAAATGTTTTTTTTTCGCTGTATGTATTTATTTAATAAGATGTAAACAAAAAATGTTTTTTTATCTGCTCCTTATTGCTATTTTCATGGTATATTTTGGTTCCTAGATTAGTAAAAATGAACCATAAAGTTTTCGAAGTTAGAAAAATGGGGTTTCGCGATATTTTTTAAATAATTTGTTTTTCGGATTTTGGTTTTAATAGTTTTTAAGGTCCTATCATCGCGATATATTTTGTAAAACCTCCTTTTTATTATTCTTAACATATTTGGGATGTTTTGAAGCCGCGACGACTATATTTAATACTCTGATTTTGAGATTAGGACGAGAAATTACCAAATATTGAATGAAATATTGCTGGAGAATGTATTGAACCTAAATGTGAGAAAATACTCGCGAAAAAATGCCGTGGTTTATTGGAATCGTTGCCAAATCACTTATAGTATGTCGTTACCCGCAATGGTAACTATAAAAAGACCAAACGTGTTCTATGTAACAATTTTTTCTAAAATAATAATAAAAAGCAAAATACTTTTTTGTGATAAACATTTTAGGATTGTTATATATTTCGGCCGATATCTTCGAGACCAATAGGTCTTTCACTGTGATTCTTGCAGAAATACGATCTAAATATGTCCACAAACGTACTCCATTATACATAATTCATTTTACATCTATAGTTTGCTGGCTTTATGCGTATGAATTGGAATTTTTTCAAAATTTTATTGAGGCAAAATACTTATTACACTCACTGTAGATAGTTTTTTTCAAGGCAATGACAATCCAATTAATTGTAGAAAATTAAAATATTTTGAGAATTTCCCATAATTGACAATTACTTAAAGATATACGCTGTCCATTTTCGCCCAAAATAGGTCCAAAAAGAACTATGAAGAAATGAAACCATAAAGGTTCGATATAAAATGTGTGGAAATGCTATCTTTCAAAATATATTTTGCAACATTTTCCCGGATTTTTCTCAAAATCTTCTTTTATTAAAACCTTCCCACTTCAATTACAGACTAATAAACAAAAAATACCTTAAATCGGGAGATATGGTTATATGGGGGCTATATAAAAACTTGGACCCAGGGACCCCATGTTAGATTTCTATATTTGCTTTGTCATTAGAAACATGTGTGCAAAATTTTGGCCGCTTATGTCAAGTTGTTCGGCAGTTAATGAGTTTATACCCAATTTTTGGGTAAAAACTCGGGTATTTACCGAAGTATTTACCCACGTCTTTAAAGTATCGTAAAACTATCCATTCTAAATCGATTTGATAACAGAAACCCGGAAATAGGGTGTAAGATGTTGTATTACCGAGACAATATAGTAAATACCCAAATAAATACCCGCAAATGGGTATTTACCCGGTATTTACCCACCCCTTGGGTATTTACCCGGTAAATACCATATCTATGCATGTCCGTCCGTCTGTAGATGTTAAATTGTAAACAAAGTACAGGTCGCATTTATGATCTGATTTGGATGAAATTTGGCACAAGTCACTTTTTTGGCCCAAGGACGAACCCTTTTGAAATTGGGAAAAATCGGCAAAAATACCTTAAATCGGGAGATACGGTTATATGGGGGCTATATCAAAACTTAGACCCAGGGTCCCCATGTTGGATTTCTATATTTGCTTTGTCATTAGAAACATGTGTGCAAAATTTTGGCCGCCTATGTCAAATGGTTCGGCAGTTAATGAGTTTATACCCCTTATTTGGGTAAATACTCAAAATAGGGGTACCATTGTATGGGGGCTACCAGTAAACGTGGACCTACATACATAAAATTTTGCATGGACATTTGGTACCCAAAAAGAACACTCTGTGCCAAATAACAGCCACTTTGGTTGTAAAATGTGTCTAATAAACAAAAAATACCTTAAATCTGGAGATATGGTTATATGGGGGCATGAAATTTGACATAGAGTACTGAATTAGGTGTAGAACGATGTGTGCCAAAATTCGAGAAAATCGGTTCAGATTTAGATTTAGCTCCCATATATAGTTTCATCCGATTTAAGGAAAATGGTGCACCAAAGTCCCTATATATCAATCATTTGCATGAAATTTGGCATAGAGTACTGAATTAGGTGCAGAATGATGTGTGCCAAGTTTCGATAAAATCGGTTCACATTTAGATATAGCTCCCATATATAGTTTCGTCCGATTTAAAGTAAATGGTGCACCAAAGTCCCTATATATCATTCCATTTGCACGAAATTTGGCATAGAGTACTGAATTAGGTCCAGAATGATAAGTGCCAAGTTTCGAGAAAATCAGATTTTGATATAGCTCCCATATATAGTTGTTTCCGATTCTATGTAAATGGTGCGCCAAAGTTCCTATATACCTTTCGATTTGCATGAAATTTGGCACAGCGTACTGAATTAAGTCTCGAATGATGTGTGCTAAGTTTCGGAAAAATCGGTTCTGGTTTCGATACAGCTCCCACATATACATATATATTCGTTCGATTTCACATAAATGGTGCACCAACCCTCTAATGTTTGTCCGATTAACTCGATTTTTTTGCACAACGTATCAAAACGTTATTGCGTTTTGTTGAAATTGATGTAGATGTTGTCATAGCTTCCATATGTATTTCGAATGGATGTCTGAATGAAATTAAAATTTTAACAGTGCGGCAACTGAATAGCGTGTATTAAATTTGCTATATGTCGTTTTTTATAAATTTATCCCATGGTACGAAGACGACTTTAAATCTGCCCGAATGAAATTAAATTTATCATAGATTGCAGAAAGACTTGGAGGGGATACATATGTACAATATACTCAAAGTGGTGAAGGGTATCATATAGTCGGCCCAGTCCGACTTTACTGCTTTCCTTACTGGTTATATATATAGATTAGTAACTCAATTTCTTGTTGTCTGTGTTATGCACACCGCTGAGAGTGCCGACTGAGAAGAGCCGGAGCAAACATAAATCGATACCACTGTCATCTAGGTATAGTCAAACGATATCGACCTCTCTTTTGAGAACGTACATGCATAACAGATGCTACAACAAACCGTTTCATCTCGAATGTGAAAACATGTAATAAAATTGCGATTAAAACATTACATACTACAATGTGTCAATTGACACATTTATCTTTTTAAAGGATATGCAACAATTTGTTATTTAAAAATATTGAGAAATTACTGGTTCTTGACATTGAGTTTATGATTACAATTTTGAACCTTACCAATACTTATATTCAATTTCCAACAGACTGAACTTAATGATTGATGGAACGTCAATAACATTGTATAAATTACACACTTGTGTGCAATTCAAGGGCATTAGCAGAACAAAGCTTTCATATGAACTTTCAAGCATTCCATGTGAATATTACTAACATGAATGTGTTGAAGAAATATCATTAATCATAATGTTTTCTATGCAGTCATTTAACATTAAACGTATATAAAATTATTAAAATGAAGCGTAGTTATAGGTATATGTTCAATTTAAATAATTCGTATTTAAGCACAAATTACATTTATTTGCAATTTGGATGGCATATTCTCGTAATATAAATAGCCAACTTTGGTTTCACCTATGCTAAATTGTTGTCAAACATCATTAGTCTTAATGATTCTCACCCTAACTTTGTTAAGGAATGAAACTTCTTTACATAAAAGTGGGGCTGTTAAGTGCCGTTAAGTACACGATATAGAATACCACTAAGTAAATCGATTAACATATTGCTTTGGGCACACAAATATACATACTCTAATTATACTCACTTCTATGGTATGTCGTATTGGTTATTCTCGAAAGGTTTGAAAATACGTAAACCAACTCAATAGGCAATTATGTATTAAAATCCGGAGAATCTCTACAAATGTTGTTAAAGGTAAATATAGTGACAACGTACTATATAACGTACAACAGCGAACATCAAACAGAGGATTTTCATTTAAATTTGTATGCCCTCCACCATAGTATGAAGGGTATATTAATTGTGTCATTGCATTTGTAACTTATCGAAATATTCATTTCCGACCCAATAAAGTATATATATTCTTGATCAGGTAAAATCAGGTGGTAAAATTCTAAGACGATCTAGCCATGTCCGTCCGTCCGTCCGTCTGTTGTCATCAGGCTATCTTCTGAAGGAATTGAGATAGGGTGCTGAAATTTTGCATAGATTTGCTTTTGCCTGCAGGCAGGTCAAGTTCGAGAAAACTAAAATATAGGTTCGATATAAAATGTGTGGAAATGCTAATATCTTTCGAAATATATTTTGCAACATTTTCCCGGATTTTTCTCAAAATCTTCTTTTATTAAAACCTTCCCACTTCAATTACAGGCTACTAACAGAAATTTTAAGTCAAATCGGTCCAACCGTTTCTTTAAAATAATTTTTGCAAGATTTCCGCGGATTTTTCTCAAAATTTTCTTTCATAAAAACCTTCCCACTGTAATTACCGACAACTGAAAGAAATTTTGAGTCAAATCGGTCCAGCCGTTCTCAATTGATGCGTTAGTATACATTTTTCTTGCTCCTTTTTTATATCTCGTTAGCTAAAATGCAAAAAGGCGTAACTAACAAAAGCATAATTGTGTAGGAGAAGCAAAAAACAGTTTTGAATGAAAACTATAAACATGTCATGTGAAATGAAAAAGTATGCCCGGCAGGGTGATATTGCATATGACGAATAATAGTCTATATATTTTTTAACAAATTTAGTTATTTAGTTTAATGACAGTCATAACAATTAAGCAAAAACGTGAATTTTTTGTTAGTTACGCCTTTTTGCATTTAGCAAATTAACCCACTTGTAGTTACGTCTTTTTGTTTTTTGTTAATAGAAGCTCCTTTTGTGACCGCAGACGTGTAAAACTTTGTCAACACATGTAGTTTATTGACATTCACAATATTCATTCAAAAAGTCAATTTTCAATTTTTTGCAGTTACGCCTTTTTGCATTTTAGCTGACGATATATAGATTATATGTGTGTTATACTTACGCTTTATATATGATATTTGCTAAGGAGATATCTGACTTCCAAAGGAGATTATGATTTACATAATCGACCAACTACGCGTTGTTACTAAAGAAAGTTGTCGTATTTTGGGTTCTGATAAACATGAAGTTTTTGAAGAAATGCCATTACATGCGGAAAAATATACTTTTTAATGTGTTGTTTTCTGAATGTAAAATTTAACATGTGTTCATAACAGATATAGAAGTTTCCAAAACACTTAATTTTTTTCTGTTTATACCACGTTTGACTTGCCGCAAGTCTTTGTTTGTAGGGGAATAGAAATGGAAAAAAAATTCCTTTCGTTTTGGATTTTGTTTGTATATAAAATTATTTTTGACGCATGAAGCAAGTTCAAAAGAGAACAAACTTGGCCTAATATTATTATATAAAATTATTTTTGAATAAACAAACTTGGTTTATTTATAAGTAACGTTATTCATTTATTGATTTAACCACATAATCCACCTCACAACTCAAATCAAAACATTTGCTTCCATATATTCATTAATTTACGTCAAACTGATTTATGTTCCGAAATGTATACCAATACTATAACTATGAATATAGAAACTACTTTTGTACATTTCAATAGTCATGGAAATAATTATTTTATTTTAGAAAACCCCAAATCACATTTGTAAATTATACAATTTAAACCTTCACGCACACAAACATATCAGACGAATTTCTTTCCACATCAATCACTGCCAAAAATGTCAATAACAAAACCAAAAGAAATAAAAATGTTTCACAAATCTAATATAAATGTGATAGAAATTTCAATCCTATCAGACTTGGAATTTAAAACAACATTAAACCGATTGGATGTCGTTTGCAAACATTGAGATGAGGCATGTTACAAATAATATTGGAAAACAAACCAATGTCTTTACAAAAATCCCATAGAAAACCAAAATATATCAAACAAAATTCTTGTAACCAATAAACTCGATGATATATTTACACACATATGACGTATATGTATAAATATACAATATGAAATCTGTCAAAATAATTTGAGAAAAACGTGTTTTGATGAAATCATTAATATAGTGATTTCAAGAGTTGAAACGAAATGTACTAAATAACTATTTCGAAAAGTTGAAAATATATATTGTACTAGCATAGGCCCGCTACGTTGTTAGCGAATCTTTTTATACCCCCCACCATAGTATGGAGGGTATATTAATTTTGTCATTCCGTTCGTAACTCATCGAAATATTCATTTCCAACCCTATAAAGTATATATATTCTTGATCAGGGTAAAATTCTAAGACGATCTAGTCCGTCCGTCCGTCTGTTGTAATCACGCTATCTTCTGAAGAAATTGAATAGGGTGAAATTTTGCATAGGGTTGTCTTTTGTCTGCAGGCAGGTCAAGTTCGAAGATGGAATATATCGGTCGACGTTTAGCATAGCTCCCATATAAGGGTACCCCCCCATTTTTTATTTTGAGTTCTTAATAGGTTTCAAATCTCTCCACAAAAAATTATGAATATAGGTCCATTTTTTCGAGTAGCCCCCATATAAGGATACCACCAATTTTCGGTATTTTGGGGTTCTTGAGCAAGTTTTTCAACCGAATTCGCTGCAACTTGGTGTTTTATAGTCGTATATGGTAACCAATCTCCCTACCAAAAATTAATAATATTCGCCCCGTTTTGGTGTAGTCCCCATATAACCCCCTCCACCATAGAATGGAGGGTATATTAATTTTGTCACGATCTAGCCATGTCCGTCGGTCTGTCCGTCCGTCTGTTGTAATCACGCTATCTTTTGAAGGAATTGAGATAGGGTGCTGAAATTTTGTTTGCAGGCAGGTCAAGTTCGTAGATGGGATATATTGGTCCACGTTTAGGTATAGCTCCCATATAACAGTATCCCACAATTTTCGGTATTTTGGGATTCTTGAGCGCGTTTTTCAACCGAATTTGGTACATTGTGTTGTTATTGGGTAGTAAATGTATCCACAAAAAATTATAAATATAGGTCCAATTTTTCATTTCAAATACCTATCAGTATACCTGTGGTGGAGGGTATCCAAAGTTCGGCCCGGCCGAACTTAACGCTTTTTCACTTGTTTATATTAAAATTTAATTTTTATATGAAAATAGTTATCTCATTTGTTCCGCGTTTTGGGTTTGGTTTTAAGACTCTTATGTAATCATTTCGCCTGCGGAGGATATGGAGATAAAAAAACTAGAACCTAAGGTTCGATAATAAACTATAGCCCGGATTTCGGGCTAGGCCTATCCCCTGCGTTGGACGTACCAGAAGGAGTTGATCGATATTCCCCATCTTCGAACTTGAACTAAGAAATAATAAGATAGGCAAAGTTTGGATGAAATCACAATTTTCTGAAACTGAGTTGGTCCAAAGAAACATGGGGTCTAGAACCAATACTTCGATGAAGCACATTTTCACTGTATCAAAGTGTATACAACCTCATTAGCCATATAGCTAAGGCTATAAATATCCATTAAAAATTACTGAAATTTGTATTTGGTGTTCATTATGGTTTACATAATCAGTTTGTAGAAAGGTCGCTTTTTGGCATGTTCCCTATATTTTCATCCAAAGTTCGGCCCGCTTTTTCACTTGTTATAGTTAAAATGAATAAACATTAATTTAGCTACACAATATACATTTGGATTAAGTATAAATTTGAACAATTTTAATTATAACCATGTTCTCGATCCTCAGCGGCTTGTTTGCATAGTTTCACTTATTTGTATATGAAATCTCGTCCGTTTTTCACTACATTGGAAGTTTTAATCAAAATTCACATAATCATTCGCTGTAGTATAGATCTATGTGGCATTATAAACATGTAACTATGTTCGAATAATATTGCCATAAAACATTTTATTTGCCATATTCAAAGATAAATACTAAAATATCTGTGTCTAACCTTTCCCATTGAGTACTTTTTACTACAAATTTTCAAAAAAATAAAAAATAAATAAAAATAAAATAAAATAAAGGTAAAGCTAAATGTACATACAAATTTTCAGGACTCTACTCTATACAATATTTAGTACTTTAAGGGAACCCCCCCCCCCCCCCCCCCCCCCCCCCATTCACGATTTTTTATTTTTAAGATTTTAAATGGGCTGGTAAATGAATACCAATGCTTGTTAAGGTTTGTAACTTTGCACATATACATATATTTGAAGATTTAAAATAGAAGAAAAATAATTTACAAAAAAAATTTTTGTTGTTGTTTTGTTGTTGTTTTTTGTGATCAAAGAAAAGTCCTTATTTTTGATGGCGGGCATGATAACTCCTCACTGGAACATCGGAATCCGAAAATTCCAACGGTGTTGGAAAGAGTACATGTCTGGCTCTCGTATGAACTAAATGGCGGACCTTTGAAAAAATATTTTTGGAAAATCGCCGATTTTTTACCAAAAACCAAGCTAAAAAATAAGGAAGATCTTCACCGATTGGCTTTATCCTAGTTCATACGATAGCTATACACTCACAGAGAAACGTGTAAAAATTTGAAATCGATTGGGTTATTAGTTTTTGAGTTATCGTGCCCGCCATTCGCAAAAAAATGTTTAGAGAAAAACGCGTTTAAAGTTTGAGAAGCCCTTTAGCCGTCACTTGATGCTGACACAATAAATCGGCTATATCTTCAAGAGTTCTTGAGATTTTAACTTGAAATTTTGCAGGGACATTCTTGAATTAGTGTAGATTGGAATTAAGTCAACAAAAATTTTGACCTCGAGAATGGGGGGTCCCCTTAAATACAAATGTCATACAAAACTGCGAAAAGAATTTTTTATATAGAAAAAGCCTTGTATCCAAATTCTATATCCACCCGTACGGCCGTATACAATGTGCTGTACTTTTTAGAACTTATTTCTGCAAAATATATATGTATAAATGTTTATTGTCATAGTTCCAGATAAGTATTTAATAACAGGTTCCTATATTAATCCGTTCTACCGTACACAATATTTACTACTTGTATTCCATTCGTATTGTATTTGTTTACAATATAAAAAACTACATACCGAATTTCAGAATAATAACACTGTGCGACACGAAAAATTTTCAGGGGTTCTAATTTACCAATTTTGTTTAGTTGGAGTCCCTGGACCACGAAAATACCTTTGGTTTTTCTGGGTCACTTCGAAAATTAATTTTATAACGGTATATATAGAGAAAAACGTGGTTTAATGGATTTTCCATTTGAAACTTGAATAACTTATTTACTTTATAATGGATTTATATTAATTTTTCCTTTCAAACAAGATATATATTTGGTAAATCGGTTGAGGATTGGCTGAGTTACAGCGGTTGAAATGTGAAAAAATACGCATAAAATGACAAAATTTATTTTTCTTCGGACTGTACGATGAAACTATGATATCAAGCCATATAAGTTTTATTATATTACGGGGAAGATAATTAAATTAGCTTTCGAAAATGATAAAAATCAAAAAAATCGGTTAAAAAATGGATGACTTATACACATTTTTGTATTGATTCTATGCATATTCTATAAAGGAACTATGGGTCTATCTTGTTTCCTTTTGCCTGTTACAAACATAACGGTTTGTAACAGGAAACGATACAGACCCTATTTCCTTTAGAGAATATGCATATGTAATTTTTCCTACACTGTGTAATATTTTGTGTTTTTGGTGCCATTTAGTACAATTTTTCAAAAATATTTATGCATCTCGCCCTATTTGTAATAGTTAAGCTACATACTAAATTTCGGATTTCAATCTCTAACTTTTCCATTATTATTTGATATTTTGTACCATTTTAGTACATATTTCAAAAATATATTACTGTATAGCACAGTATTTGTAATGGTTAAATCTATGTATCGCGTTTCAGATTTCTATTTCTTCAGTTTCTATTATACTACAGTATTTAGTACTGTAGTATAATATAATGATCAGTCAGTCACTTATAACGCAACTCTTTTATATATATAGATAATAATGTTCAAATTGTGTTCCTGAATTCAAATTTCGAAAATCTAATCGTACTTAATATACGTGGTGTGTTGTTATTGAAAATGGGTAATTTTATGTGTTTCAGTAATTTTACATAAATTCACACCGATCCAGTGTTAGTTCAAATTAAAAAAAAAAATAATATTTCAATTGTTGTTCACTTTAGGGCTTATAACGTGTAATATCAAAACTCTAATTATATATTAATTAAAAAAGAGCCTAATATCTAAAATGTCAGTCCGTTTGTCTGTCTTTTTGGATAAGCGAACTACCGAAGTACCAGAATTGATACAAACTACGCAGTACTTAATATTTTTATAAATCCTAGGATTGTAATAACTTTAGATATTCTACGATAGGATGGAACTAGAAATCTGCTTATATCCTACAAAGTATGGTATTCAAAGACGATTAAGCCATTTCACATCCGGCTCTATATATGTTGTAATCATACTCACTTTAGAGGGTATCAAGATACAAAAGTAAAAGGTCATGTTCGAAAATGAGTTATATGACTTCACATTTAGGCATCGAAAGGTATATTGGTCCCTTTTTTGGTATAATCTCTATAACTTTGCTCTCCTAAACATATTTTGAAAATTTTATGTCAAAGATTTCCAACCATTTTTGATTCCATCGGAGTTTTTTTGCCACGTGGGTTGTTCATGGGTAAATACACATTTGCGGGTATTTATTTGGGTATTTACTAAATTGAATCGGTAATACGACATCTTTCACCCAATTTCCGGGTTTCTGTTATCAAATCGATTTAGAATGGATAGTTTGACGATACTTTAAAGACGTGGGTAAAAACCCGAGTATTTACCCAAACTCAATAACTGCCGAACCACTTGACGTAGGCGGCCAAAATTTTGTTTACATGTTTTTAATGTCAAAGCAAATATTTAGAAATGGAAAATGGCGTCCCCGCGTCCAAGTTTTGATATAGCCCCCATATAACCGTACCTCCCGATTTAAGGTATTTTTCGTCTATTAGACACATTTTACGATCAAATTGGCTGTAGTTTGAACAGAACAGTATATATGTAGGTCCACGTTTTCTGATAGCCCCCATACAAAGGTTGCCCTATTTTGAGTATTTACCAAAAATTGCGTATAAACTCATTAACTGCCGAACCACTTGACATAGGCGGCCAAAATTTTGTTTACATGTTTTTAATGTCAATGCAAATATTGATATGGAAAATGGCGTCCCTGGGTCCTAGTTTTGACATAGCCCCCATATAACCGTACCTCCTGATTTAAGGTACTTTTAGTCTATTAGACACATTTTACGACTAAATTGGCTGTCATTTTGGCACAGAGAGTTCTCTATGTGTACCAAATATTCATGCAAAAATTTATAGATGTGGGTCCACGTTTTCTCGTCGCCCCCATACACAGCTACCCCTATTTTGAGTATTTACCCAAAAATTGGACATAAACTCATTAACTGGCAAACCACTTGATATTGGCGGCCAAAATTTGGCTCACATATTTTTAATGTCAAAGCACATATTGAAATGGAAAATGGGGTCCCTGTGTCCAAGTTTTGATATAGCCCCCATATAAACGTACCATCCGATTTGACATTAAAAACATGTAAGCAACATTTTTGGCCGCCTATGTCAAGTGGTTCGGCAGTTAATGAGTTTATACCAAATGTTTGGGTAAATACTCAAAATAGGGGACCTTTGTATGGCAACTACCATTTAACGTGGACCTACATACATGAATTTTTGCATGGACATTTGGTACCCAAAGAGAACAGTCTGTGCCCAATTACAGCCAATGTGGTCGTAAAATGTGTCTAATAGAAAAAATTACCTTAACTCGAGAGATACGGTTATATGGGGGCTATATCAAATACTCGGGTATTTACTTAAATATTTACCCACGTCTTTAATGTATCGTAAACCACACTCTAAATTATTTGTTGAAAATTACAATCAAAATCACTGTGATTTTTTGTTAATTTTTCTGAAGGTGCGTGGTAATAAACAAAATATTGTGTAAATGCTTAATTTTAATCAGAAATAATACCAAAAAGTATTTTTTCAACAGAATGTGCTTAAAATTACACACATACTGTAGCAAATGCACTCTTTCACAACAAAAGGTGTGTAAGATTGAAGAAAAAGAAGTGCAACAACAAAACGCAAAAACACGTGGTGACGCTTAGTTGCCTTTGCTGATTTGGAGTAAGTTGAAGGAAGTGGAAAGTTTGTGTATTTCAATCGATTAAAGTTATGAAATAACAACAAATTATAAAAATGTTTGTAATATTTGTGAGAAGATGTTTGAAAATAATCTATATATATAAAAGAGCTTAGTGTTAAGTGAGTGGGTGAGTGAGTGAGTGACTGACAGATCATCGCCCAGACGAAACGGCTAAAGCTAGAAGCTTGAAATTTTGAGTGTGGTTTGGTGTTGGTGTGTAGGCGTGAGATAAGGCTGGGTTTTTGGAAATTCGAACTAGAAGGGTACGAAAAGTACTAAAATGTACCAAATATGGTACCATTTGTATTAGGCGAACGGGAAGAGCTAGAATTCTGAAATTTGGAATGTGGGTCACTGATGTAAAGTTAGGAAGATGTACAAAAGCGTTTTTGGAAATTCGTACTAGAACGGTACGAAAAGTACTAAAAAGTACTAAATGTGATACCATTTGTATTTGGCGAACCGGTAGAGCTAGAACTCTGAAATTTGGATTGGTGGTCGCTGAGTGTAGGATAGATGTACCAACGGGTTTTTGGAAATTCGAACTATAAATATCCGAAAAGTACTAAAATGTACTTAATTTTGTACAATTTCGTAGCATGTGAATTGATAGAGCTAAAAACTTGAAATTTGGAATGCGAATTAGGGATGAGTTGTAGAGTCTATTTAAGGAGTTGGTTTTGAAAGCGTGTACTCATGTGTACGAAAAGTACAATATGATACTATATTTGGTACAAATTTAATTTGGAGATACAAATCGAGCTGGAATCCTGAAATTTGAAATTAACATTACCGTCGGAGTGTAGGATTGGGAATGTACGTAGTTTTGGAATCTTTTTTACTCAGTTTCAGTAATTTATATTCATGGGTACTAAATGGTACTAAATTTGGTACAATTTGAATTTTATGCGAACCAAAAGAGCTAGAATCATGAAAATTGGAGTCAGGATCACTGTTGGGGTGTAAAATCGAGATATGTTGGAAGTTTTAAAAATGTTTATTAATGTGTACTAAATTTGATACAATTTGTATTGTGGGTGAACCGATAGAGTTGGAATCCTGAAACTTGGATTTAGGATCACTGTGGGGGTGTAGGATTGGGGTATGTAGGAAGTTTTGGAAATTGGTTCTACTATGTACTAAATTTGGTACAATTTGAATTGTGGGTGATCCGATAGAGCTGGAATCCTGAAACTTGGATTTAGAATCACTGTGGTGGTGTAGGATGGGGGTCTGTAGGAAGTTTTGCAAATTCGTACTACAGTGTACTAAATTTGGTACAATTTGAATTGAGGGTGAACCGATAGAGTTGGAATCCTGAAACTTGGATTCAGGATAACTGTAGGGGTGTGGGTTTAGTAAGAAGTATTGGAAATTCGTACTACTGTGTACTAAATTTGGTACATTTAAATTTGAATTTGGAATCATTATGGGGGTGTAGGATCGGGGTATGCAGGAAGTTTTGTTGGAAGTAGAAGGGTACGAAAAGTACTAAAATGTACCAAATATGGTACCCTTTTTATTAGCGAACGGGAAGAGCTAAAATTCTGAAATTTGGAATGTTGGTCACTGATGGAAAATTAGAAAGATGTGCAAAAGGGTTTTTGCAAATTCGACATATAATTGTACTAAAGGTACAAAACTTTACTGAATTTAGTTCCTATTGTATATATATATTGAACATATATAGCTGGAATCTTGACATTTTAAATGGAATACAGGTTGGGAAGTGGTGTTGATGTACGGAAATGGTTTAAGACATTCGTACTTATGTGTATAAAAAGAGTAAAATGGTACTACATTTCGTACTATTTACATTCAGTTGAGTGTGTAGAGATGGAATCTTGATAATCGGAATTAGCTTTAAAAAATCGTACTTATTTGTACGAAAAGTACTAAATGGTACTAAATTTGGTGGAAGTTAGGTTTAGGTGAACAGATAGAGCTGAAGTCTTCAAATTGTGAATTAAAATGACTTTTGGAGTGTAGGACTGAGGTAGATTATGAAATTCGTAGTTATTGCTACGAAAGGTACTAAATTTAGTACAATTTGGATTTTGCTTGAAAGGATGGAACTGAAAACCTGAAATTTGGAATTAAGATTTCTGTTGAAGAGAGACATCTTTGGAAAATCGTATTTATGTGTACTATGGATTTGGGTGAACGGAGAGAGCTAGAAACCCATAATTTGGACTAATGGTTGATGTTTGAATATAGAATTGAGATATGGAAGCATAGTACCTATGTGTACTAAATAGTACTATATTTGGTACAACTTGATTACGTGTGAACGGATAGAGCTGGACTCCTGACATTTTTAATTAAAATTACTGTTGGAGTGTAGGATTGACGTAGTTTGGGAAATTTTTAATTATAGAAACAAAAAGTACTAAATCGTACCGAAAAGCTTACAAATGTGTGAACAGATAGGGCTATATTCTGAAATTTTGAATTAATATTACTCTTTGAGTGCAGAATTGAGATATGTTGGTATTTTTTTAAAATCCGTCATTATGTGTACTAAATGGTAAAAAAATTTGGTACAATTTTGATTCGAGTTAACGGATAGAGATAGTAAACGTAAATTTGGAATTAAAATTACAAGATTAAAGAATTATGGATTGGAAAATAAAATTACTTTTTTAGCAAATGATTGAGACAGTGTTGGAAATTCGAAATCATGAGTACGAAAAGTACAAAATATGGTACAATTTGGATCTATGTGAAATTAATGAATAAAATTACTGTTTCAGTGGGAAATTGAGGCAGTTTTAGAAACTCATACTTACGTTTACGAAAAGTAATAAATGGTACAATTTGGATGTTGGTGAACGAATAGAGCTGGAATCTTTAAATGTGGACCTAAGGTTGTTATTGGAGTGCATGACTGAGGTATTTCTGGAAATTTGTACTTTGGTTACGACAACCAAAAATTTTGGTACAATTTGGACTTTGAGGAACGGGTAGAACTCTAATCCTGAAAGTTGCAACTTAGGTTACTCTGGGAGTGTAGAAAAAAGTACAGAATGGTACCAAATATGGTACAGTTTAGTGAAAAGATAGAGCTGAAATTCTTAAATTTGGACTTACGATTGAAAGCAGGTTTGGAATATTCAGATTGGTTTGGTATATGGGTACGAAAAGTGCGGAATGTTTTCACACAGAGCTGGAATTCTTAAATTTGGACTATTTGAAAGAAGGATTGAGGTACATTTGGAAATTTGTACTTATGAGTACGAAAATCACTAAATTTGGAACAGTTTGGACTTTGGTGGAAGTAAGATTACTTTTAGAGTGTAGGATTGATGTAGTTTTAGACATTCTTACCTATGAGTATGAGAATTACTAAATGGTACTAAATTTGAAACAATTTGAATTTGGTTCAATCTTGAGATTTGGAACTTAGATTACTGTTGAAGTGTAGTATTGAGCTATGGAGACAACTTTGGAAACTCGAATTTATGTGTACCAATAGTAAATTGAATAGAAAATACACTATATTTGGAATAATTTGAATTTGGGTAACGGAGAGAGCTGGAAACCTAAAATTTAGAATGTTGGTCATTGACAGAGAGTTAGAAAGGACCAAAGGGTTTTTGGTACTAAATTTAGTGGAGGTGACGGTATAGAGGTAGTCTCGAAAATGTATACTTATGTGTTCGAAAAGTTCTAAATGGAATTACATGTGGAACCTGTACTTAATGGTAATAAACTTGATATTAAATGTAGGAATAGAGGTGGAATTCAGAACTATAGTACAACTAATTATACGGTGTTCACGATTTCCATATGAAATATTTTTTATTCCCTTTCCGCATACGAAGTAGCGGGTACTTTGCTAGTATTTAATAAAGTAACAATAAAATACAATAGTTTAATAACATAGTTGTCTAAATATTTAAAAAATAAAATCACATTAATTTATTTATTATATAGATTTTTGTGGTTATGCGGTTTTGCAGTAAATGAACATATCACTACAATATACTAACCGTAAATAAACTAAAACTTTAAAAAAATGTATTTAGACCACGGAATAAATTAGTGTTTATTCATTTATACATACCCCGAGAGATTGACCAACTACATACATATGTGAATTGGGTCATTCATACAAATTGATACGTTAGGCATTTTAAAGAAATAATTATTGAAAATTGTTAGCATGTGATTCAGCCTTTAATAAATATTTTAAAGCAATTTACATTGTATTTCACTGCAATGAATAACTCGCTAATTACACCTTACCATAACCGGGAGGGGGCACGTGTGGTTTAACAATCTGAAACAAGTCATAATCCTTTTTTGTGTCGCATACTTTTTGTGTAATGCTCTTAACGAGAATCACACACAAACAGACATACGTTTTAAGAGTATACTTTTGAACTCACAGAATCTACATACATTCGTACAGACAAGTTAAATTAAATTCCAAGGACATAATTACCTTTGTGAAAAGTGATAATTTTTTAACAATACTTCAAAAATAACACTGTATGTTTAAGGATATTATAATTTGAAACATTGAGCGATTTTTCATTTAGGGAATTGTTACAACCTTTGTAAGAAGGAAAATTTTATATTCCGTATATGACCCCAATTTATATATTGTGTTTATAATACATTTCCCCCAGAAGGAAAGAGGGAAACTACTCAAGTAGACACCAAAAACCCAATAAATCCACCTGATTCCGTCAAATACCGACAATTGGGGTCTCTTTATATTATGACAAATAGCATTTTACCATAAAAAAGAAGCCTAAGCTACAACCACTTCGGTTGAAGAATGTGGTTTAACCCTTCAACACACCGAAAATGGACCGTTTGAACGCTATACTAAAAGTGGGCCGATTTATCCCATTTTAGGAGTGGTAGACCATTGAAATGGAATTGGATAAAGTTAAATGTGTGATTTACAGAGATATTTGAACTAATCAGAAATCTGTAAAAAATTCTAAAATTCAATCGGACCTTTGGTGCACCACTTACATAAAATAAATATGGTAGATAGATCTAAATCTAAACAGATTTTTGCAACTTTAATACACCTCTTCCAAATTTCGTGTAAATCGAACAAATATAGGTTCTTCGGTGCACCATTAACTTAAAAAAAGATGGGCGGATATGTGGGAGCTATATTTAAATCTGAACCGATTTCAGAGACTGTAGCACAGTGTGGTGAAGACTTTAATTATTTTACCGTCAGAGGTAATAATAATTATTATACCCTACACAACTATGTTGTCAGGGTATTATAGCTTTCTGCAGCCACAAAAGTTTGTAACGCCGCGAAATATTGGTCCTAGACCCACCTTTAAGTATACCGATCGTCATATCTCGACTAGCTGACTCGATCTAGACATGTGTGTCCGTCCGTCCGCCTGTCCATTATGGACCAATCTTCACGAAATTTTGAATGTAAGATGGGTTCTGGCCAATGAAGACCCTATTGTTTTTGATAAAGATCAGTTAATATTTAGGGGATGAAATGGACCAAAAACTTTATTTTTGTCCAATTTTCTGGTCGCTCCAGAGGCCGCAATTATGGACGAATTTTCACATGGGGAAGGGAGTCGGGCCAAAGAATAAGCATGCCTGTTTTTATAAAGATCAGTCAATATTTAGCGGGTCAAATGGACCCTGATTTTTGTGTGAAAAATTACAAAATTTGTTATCTACGGCTTATATATTTACTCCTGAAGGACATAGACCCGAGAGGTTGATAGTATATCCAAGAGGAGTGGTTGACCTTTAAATTGATACCAATCATATTGTTGTAGGTACTTGGATGCGGGAGTTACACTTAAATATTTACAGGTGCTTACGTATTCATATATTATTTAGTAACCTATTACCACACTTTAGGGCGGATATATAGCCTGATCGCTTTGAAATGTTTCATGAGGTTCCAGTTATTGTCAAGGACAACGCCTAAAATGTCAGGTGGTTATCAGATAACAATTTTTTGGATGAAGTGGACCGAAAACTTAATTATTTGTACTTTTCGCGTCGAAAGCCGAACATTACAACACAACCTATGATGAAGGGAACCTGGACAAGTAATTAGAGGGGCTGTACTGATTATTAGTAACATTGTGCAAATATACTGCTCCGCTCACTGGTTCAACATGTTAAAGATTATAAAAATCACTATCTCATGGCAACACAAATAACACACACCCACATCCTTAACAAAAAATACCTAAATAATAATTAGACTCTAAATATTTTGTGACGACGAAAGTCGCTGCCCTCGTTTTTGTCCCCACCATGATATTTCATATTTTTAATTCTTGTTGTATATTTGATAATAATGAATAAGAGAAGAATTCAAATTGTGTGCGCAAGTATTTCGTAGTTAACCGTTAGGTAATAGGTGGGAGCGACATAATGAGTGTCCAAAATTACAAATAGTGAGCTGCCTATTACGTGGTACTTTCATTGTTGTTGTTCCTTGTTGATCGGCTCTTCCGATCTACAAGGGATCAGTCGGTGAACAAGCGTCCAAGGTGCAACAAGTCGAAGGTACCCCTCGCGTCATGTCTCAGTAGGAACCCCCTTGAGGTGTCCGCAACCCTTGGGTCCCCCGTGTCTTGTCTCGTTAGGAACCTCCCTTGAAGTGTCCGCAACCCTTGGGTCCCCGCGATCTAGCTCATTAGGTAACCCCTTGAGGTGTCCGCAACCCTCGGGTCCCCGCCCTTCTTGGTTTACCAGGAATCTTCTTAAGGTGTACATAGCCCTTGGACCTCTGGCATCTCCCCTTTTTATAGGAAAAGTTCCACGTAATAGGTACCTCACTATTTTATGATTTTGGACACTCATTATGTCGCTCCCACCTATTACTGGCACCTATTACCTAACGTTTAACTACGAAATACCTACACACACAATTTGAATTCATCTCTTATTCATTATTATCAAATATACAACAAGAATTGAAAATATGAAATACCATGGTGGGGAACGAAAACGAGTGCAGGGACTTTCGTCGTCACAATTTCATATGGATGTCCTTGCACAAACAATACTTAGAATTTTGAACATATCCACAATAATCCGTATTTATCGCATAACGCCAAATGAGCATTGCATGGAGGTAGTAAAATATTACATACAGTGAGCAGCAAAAGTCATGGTACCCCATACAAATAAAAAAGTTTTCAGTAATTACTCAAAAAATAATTTACAAAATTTAAAACTATTTTTTTATATTATGTATTCACTCCTATACTACAGCAATGGAAAGTAATATTTAATTTATTTGTTCCAACAAACCATAAAAAGAATCGAGATCGTGTCAACTCCAAATTTTTGCACAGCATAAGTCATGGTACCCCTGGTCAGAGCTGATATTACACATCATTTATGGGATAAAATCGTTTAGCAAAATAGGTGGCAACTATTTAGAGTTTTGTCAAATTCTCTTTTAAAAAAATAACGGTACTTTCCACATTCCCAAAAGCATTTGCTTAGTGCAACAAGTGAAAGCAAGTATTTTTTAAAATGCATAAAGAACTAACTATTGAAGAGCGAAAAATAATAATTAATAACCATGAAATGGGAAAATCCTATTCCGAAACAGGTAAAATGATAAACAGAACCAAATCAGCAGTCAAAAAAGTAGTTAATCGATACAAAAAAGAAAATATAATTGAAATAAACCGCGATCAGGAAAAAGAGAAGAACGAAAAATTGAATGTACATATTTTGAAAAAAGGATCCATTTACCAGCTCTCCTAAAATCGCTGAGGACTTAAAAGATTCATTTGGGAAAGCAGTTTCAGCAGACACGGTACGTAGGTGCATCAATAAGTGTGGATTCAATGCTCGCACTGCCCACAAAAAAACACTTGTTAACAAAACAAACAGAAAGAAGCGTGTTGATTTTGCAAATTATTATAAAAACAAGACAAATGAGTTCTGGGAAAGAGTTATTTTCTCGAACGAATCGAAATTTAACATATTTGGGTCGGATGGACGCTCTTTGGTGTAGCGAAAAAAAGGCGAAGAGCTCAATCCAAAGAATACTCGGAAAACAGTAAAGTACGGAGGGGTTGGAGTAATGGTATGGGGATGCATGTCAGCAACTGGTGTTGGCAATTTGGTATTCATTAAGGAAATATGAAATAAAACAGTTTACATGAATATTTTGAAACAAAATTTGAATCAAAGTGCTGAAAAACTCAACATTCGTGATAATTATTACTTCCAACAGGACAATGATCCATAACACACACTGCTATTGACGTTAAGAATTGGATCGTATACAATACACCACCCATGCTGATAACACCTCCACAACGCCCCGATTTAAATGTATACTCAATGCCCGAACGATTGAATGAAGTTTTAAAACTCAAGGGATATCCTACCAAATATTAGTTAAGTCAATTTAATTGTAAAAATTAAGTAATATTAAATAATTCATTATTTTTCTCCAGGGGTACCAAGACTTATGGTATGCAAAAATATGGACTTTTCACTATGTCTATTTTATTTTATATTTTGTTTTAATAAAAAAATTAAATATTACTTTAATTTGTTGTAGTATAGGATTGAATACATGAAATAAAAATATATATTTGAAATTTTGTGAATTACTTTTTGAGGAATTACTTTTGCTGCTCACTGTACATACATATGTAGGAAATAGCATTTGTTAGGTTATCTATGTTTTGGATTTGATAATTTTTTTATTAAATTCTATGACATTTGAAATATGATTCATAAATCAACAAAAAACCTCCATTTATTTTGTAGACTTACAACACACTAATACTCACACGGATTACATGTATTAACAGAATTATTAGAATCATTCAAACAATCTTATGAATCATACGAAGGCCTATAACGAAACTGTTACATTTTAGTTACAATATTACAGGAATATATTTCACATAGAAGTCACTTTCATCCATTTTTCTCAATATTTAGACACATAATGTTAACGATCAAATTTTACCATAAATAAGTAGGAAAGTGGTTAGGTTCGACCATGCCGAACTTTTTATACCCTCCGCTATTTGTTGTGAATTCAAAATTTTTCCTGTCGATGGGAATATTTATATAGGGACAATGTGTTTCGAAAATTTGTATATAAATCAACCTTCCAAAACCCTTTATTGTACCCTCCACCACACTGTGGTACAGGGGTATTATGTCTTTGTGCATATGTTTGTAACAGGCAAAAGGAAACGAGATAGACACTGTTTCCTTTTGAGAATATGCATAGAATCCCTTTCCAAGTCGATTTATGCATGTACGTTCATCCGTCTGTCTGTCTCTCCGTCCATGTTAAATTGTAAACAAAGTACAGGTCGCACTTATGATTCAAATTGGATGAAATTTGGCACAGCTCATTTATTTGGCCCAAGGAAATTGAGAACAAGTGAAAAAGCGTTAAGTTCGGCCGGGCCGAACTTTGAATACCTTCCACCATAGATAAAATATAGGGAACATACCAAAAAGTGGACCTATACCGACATTTCTAAAACGGGGTTAAGTAAACAAAAATAAAAAAATTAGAAATTTTTAATGGATAATTATACCCTCAGATTTACCGCTATTGATGGAATATACACTTTAACAAGGTGAAAATGTGGCTAATCGAAATATTGGATCTAGACCCCATGTTCTTTGGACCAAATCAGTTTAAAAAATTTAAATGTCATCTAAACTTTGTCCATCTTATTATTTCTTCCAATCTTAGTTCAAATTCGAAAATGGGGAATATCATCTAATGGGGAATGTCATCTAAACTTTGTCCATCTTATTATTTCTTCCAATCTTAGTTCAAATTCGAAAATGGGGAATATCGGTCCACTTATTCTTGAAATGCGGGTTATAGTTCATTATCGAACCTTACGTTCTACTCGTTTATCTCGATATCCTCCGCAGGTGAAATGATTACATCAGTGACTTAGAACCAAACTCAAACCGCGGAACAAATCAGATAACCATTTTAATATAAACCAGTAAGGAAAGTAGTAAAGTCGGACGGGGCCGACTATATGATACCCTTCACCACTATGGGTATATTAAGCAGGACTATAACATAAAATTGGATGAAAAAAATGTGATATTTACCTAAATGTGAATCTACCTAGATCTATCCATAAAGTATGTCAATCGACTTCAAACAAATATAAATAGGTCATCCGTTGGGCTATGTCAGCACTTCTAGAAAACGCAACTACGTAATTCTATGCTCAATTTTTTAAGTTGTGCAAAATTTGATGTCAATCTGACTAACATGAGGAGTTTGATGCCCAATTTACTAGAAATCGGGCGAAAATATATATGGAAGCTCTATCCAAATATTGAGCGATTTCAAACAAACTTGTCACAGGTTAGGTTATACAACTTTCAGAACGTTTTATTCCAATTGGTTCCTTAGTACGTCAATTACTTAAAATCAATCTATAATAAAAGGGAGCTATATCTAAATCTGGACCGATTTTCACGAAACTTGGCAGACATCACTCTAGGCTTAATTCAGTACGTTATGCCAAATTTCGTGCAAATCGAAGGATATATAGGGACTTTGGTGCACCATTTACATGAAATCGGACGAAACTATATATGGGAGCTATATCTAAATCAGGACCTATTTTCACGAAACTTGGCAGACATCATTCTAGACTCAATTCAGTACGTTATGCCAAAATTCGTGCAAATCGGAAGATATTTAGCGACTTTGGTGGACCATTTACATCAAATCGGACGAAACTATATATGGGAGCTATATCTAAATCTGGACCGATTTTCTCCAAACTTGGCAGACATCCCTCTAGGCTTAATTCAGTACGTTATGCCAAATTTCGTGCAAATCAGAAGA